>NW_024465184.1:0-82485 GCF_017591425.1 Ochotona curzoniae | reverse complement strand
CATTCCAAGCATTAAGGCCATTACCTGCGGCTTCCCCATTTGCACTGCATGAGAGGAACTGAAAGTGACTGGTGGAACTGAAGCAATGCAACTACTAATATTCAATATCTTCTGTGCCACAGGAATAATCATGGTTCTAAATCGAATCATACGGGTCATAACATGGTCTCACATCAAGTAATTTAATTTCGCTCTCTTCTTCTCTTCTTGGCAGAATGGAGGGCATGGTTCATGAAAAGCAAGTCAGATGCACAGAGGCAAACCTCCCAAACAAATTACAAGGGCAGGAATGAGACATATGGAAACCTCTCCAGAGCCACATTTACACACATGGAGCAAGATCCTGCAAACAAAGTTGTGTGATTCATCCCACCATACTGTGAGTAACATTTTGCATCTAACAAATCCTTGTGAATACAACTTCATTCACAATGTCCCTACAAACCTTATGAGGAATTGCACATTGATTTTTTGAAAATTGACTTTCATAGACACACATGGGCCTGTTTTCAGTTTTCGATTCGCTATGTATCAAGCCCTACAAAGAACAGCATGAGAAGGAAATATGTCTATGTATTGCCAACAGGTTTTAGGAAGTGCTCAGGCAGCGAACATGCAAATATAGAAGCCATACTACTAAATCCACAGTAACGTACAAACATAAACACATAGGCTGGCACCACATAACACAGGCATATAAAATGAATATATATCATATGTATATATGTATGCCTAAACATAACCACATACAAAAGTGAGAATTGTGAAAGATGAGTTTTTATCATTTGGATTGAACATCTGCCTTAGTCTACATGGCAGTGGAACAATAGGAAACAATCAAGATTCATGGAAGGGCAATGACACCATTGCTCCTGAAACATGCCAACACAAGTATGGTCACATGCAGAAAGACATACTGACAGCACGTGCTAGTCTTTTTTTTTTTATTTTAAGACTTGTTCATTTTTATTGGAAAAGCAGATATACAGAGAGGAGGAGAGACAGAGAGGGAGATTTTCCCATCCAATGTTTCACTCCCCAACTGACTTCAAGATACTAGACATGAGCCTATCTGAAGCCAGCAGCCAGGAGCTCTTCTGGGTCTCCCAAGCGATTGCAGGGACCCAAGGCTTTGGCCCTCCTCATCTGCTTTCCCAGAAAACAAGCAGGGACTGAATGAGAAGCAGGGCTACTGTGGCTAGAACCGGTGCCCATATAAGATCCTGGCCTGTGCAAGGCGAGGGCCTTAACCACTACATTTTCACCCTGGACCCAGCACGTGCTAGTCTTTGAAAACATGGACCACTCAGATGAAGCCGCATTTCAAGATTGTGTTGTTGTTTTTTTCCAAACAGCATTCCAGAAGCCTCAAGAAGATGCTTGTGAGATCTGTGTGGAGGTCCCAACTCATCTTACAAAAGAATCAGAGAGTTCTGTCACATCTGAAGATGCCTACTTTTTGCCAGCATGGGTTGAACCCATTATCATCAAAGAGGATGGTAAGGGAGACATTATGGCATGCCCTTTTGTAGAAAAGAATTGGAATTTTGTCACTGTCATCAGTCTCTACTGAACACGCTTTTTAACAATGGAGTATTTCAGGGCATAGGAATGAAAATGGGGTCTGTTTGCTGAGAAACAATGGGAATATGGTCCCAAGAATAAATCACAGCTCCTCAGCTGTATATCAGATATGAGTGATTGGACATCTTCATGTGATGTCATGGTCAGGGATGAAATTTATGAAAACTGTCCAGAGCCCCATCCAATCAATGGGGACAAGCTCCAGTATACAAAATATCTTGAACCTCTCTTCTCAGGGTGGAAGATGATTTCCTTTTCACTAAGCCACTTAAATGAATGCACCTTCTGCTATCACCTCATCCCACCCCCACCACAGTAAATGCATGGTAACATAGAAGCAACCTCTGACCTGCCAGCTATTGAGCTCTTGGATATTCTGCTGTCTAATGACAGAAATTGTATTCGCAAACAAATGTATGTGCTTTGGGAATTAATATTGTTATGGAGTCACTTGAAATACAGGAGTCTACAGCTGTAACATGTTCAGCTCTTCAAAGTACTACACATGGTGAGGCATATGATGTTATCATCAAGATACTGGTTCTGGTTTCTCTTTATCACAAATCCTGACATATTCAACATTGTTTAGAGATCTGAATGTACAAGTACACGTGCCATAAGTTTAAACATACATCACATGCACAAGTGCATGGGCTTGCGTGCACACACACACGCACTGTACACACATAATGTAAGATATCATTGAGTAAAAAATAAATATGTAAAAATACATGCTGCATAAAAAAAATGCTGCATGCCAGCATTCAGGACATAAAATGAAAAAGTTTTATGCACTGTGGATGGAGTCTCCTACCAGGGAATGTGCCAACATTTGATTGGATCTTTATGTGACGAAAAATAATCTTGGAATGCTAAATTAGTTAGACGTTTTTAGAGAGAAGTCTAGAAGTGTCAGAGCCTGATGAACAATGGTTTGATCATTTATTTTCAGAAGTAGAGAAAACGCAGCTGATGCCACAGGTAAAGGTTGACATGCTGTCATTTCTCACACAGCCATCCACAAGACTCAAAACGGCACTCCTGAGATGCGTGTAGCATTCAAAGGGTGTCTAATGAAAGAAGGAGAGCATTCCTGCAGCTCAGATGAAGTCTCCTTTGTTTCTGAATGGGTTGAATGCGACAATATTGAAGACAATGGTAAGGAAGGGTGTATGTGAAAGCTGAAATGTCAAGATTTTTAATAAAGCCATTCAGCCCTATCACTATCACTTCACTTTCTCCTCCCAATGCAGTTATTCAGGACACAGGCACTGCAATGTAGTTATTGCACAGAGACTCAATGAGAATATGGCCCTTAGAGCAGGTCATATCTACACAGGGCTAAGCCACATGTGAGTGATGAGTGGGAGATCTCCACTTGAGCATACTGGGAGAGAAGGCATGCAGTGCATGGACCCCTGTACAGTGATTCACCTCCTAATGGGAGCATGCTGCTGCTCAGAAAATCAGCTGCTTCAATCCACCTCACTGTGGAAGTAATCTCTTTTAGATTCTAAATCTGTGGCATGTCGTTTCAGTCATGTTAGGTTTATGCTCCATATGATTTGCAGATTTTGCCTTGTGACAATTGACATTCACAAACAGGTATGGCTTCAGAATCATGGCTCTGGCAACACTTTCAGTACTTCAAAGAACTGTGTGTTATATGACCTCAAGTATGCTCATCAGCTCATGTAATATCTTGCCCTCTGTGTACTGACAAAATTAATAAATTTGTGAGCATAGCAAAATTAGAGAGTTAGATTAGACACTGAACACATGGGTCAGTCCTCACAGAGTCCACACACACTCAAATGCATGCACTCAAACTCATTTATACATACACATGCAACAATGAATACATGCAGAATGAATACATTATCTGTGGATGGGTAGACCTATGCATCTGCACAATTCCATATTTATTCTTGTTACTATTGATCATTGGCCAAGTGATTGTTCCTAGAAATGCATGATTTAATGCTTTGGACAGGGTACATGCCTCAGTTTGTGTGAAATTTCCATGAAGGAAATAATCTAGAGGGAAACAATGGCAAATACACTCCAGACAACAGCAAGTCCCATGAGTGCTCTTGTGATCAACAGCATATTCACTTGATGTGCTCTTGTTCTGAAAACAGAGACAACTCAGGCGATGCCACATCTGTAGACTGCCAGGTAGCCATTTTGCACCCAGCATTCAAAAAGGTTCCAGAGGAGGCTCCTGAGATGTGAGTGACACCGTGAGTGTGTCTTAGGAAAGAAAGAGAGCCTTTCTGCATCTCACTTACATTCTGCTTTGTATCAACTTGCATTGAAAATATTCTTCCCACAGAGGATGGTATGCCAGGTCATAAGGGCAAAGCCTGAAATCCACGAAGGCTTGCAATTAGGCACAAAGAACACTATTTCCTCAAACTACCCCAACACAAAGCATGCTCCTCAACACAGTCACTAGGAGCAGGTCTCTGACAATTTATTCATTGGGGATGCATTCCCAGAATCAAGTCAAAGCTTGTTGAGCTTTCTGGAGCCCCAAGTAAGATTTGAGAGCAGTGGGAGATCCTCATGTGTGGACATGGGAGTGAGAATAACACAGATTTTTCCAGAGCCTCCCCCATGCATTGGGAACAAGCTGCTTCTCACAAGTTCACATGCTCTGTTAGGCCTCATTGTGGAAGGATACTCTTCACATTCTAACGAATCCTCACAATGCATTTCCATTCACCATGTCTTTGCCAGATCACAAAGTCTTTGAGCATGCACACTCATAGAAAGACATTGATACTACAAGTCAGAACAACTGCAAACTCTTCAGGGCTTCTATGCACTGTGTGTGATACAATATCAGTTGCTTTTGCACATGCTATGTCTCATGTGTGTATGGCACACCCTCTGGAGACTTTTCAAACCTTCCTCTACTGATGCAATACACAGAATCAAAACCATATCAAATATATATTTATATACACAAAATCTAAGAATAACACATACACACATACAAACTACACAAAATACCAATTACATATAACATTGAGATGCTCTATATTCATATATATATATCTATAAATACACACACACACATATATATATGTATATATATGCATATATGTATATAGGTAACGTTGTGTTAGGACCACATGTATACATATGATCCTAACACTACCATACCAATTTTCAAATGCATACATATGATCTTTTTAAAATAAAATATGAATTTACTTTTTATTGGAAGCCAATATACAGAGAGGAAGAGACAGATGAAAATCTTCCTACTGATGATTCACTCCCCAATTTTGTGCAATGGCAGGTATTGTGCCAATCAGAAGCAGGTAGCCAGGAAGTCTTCCGGGTCTCCCACACGGGTGCAGGGTCCCAAAGATTTGGGCCATCCTCAACTGCTTTCCCAAGCCACAAGCAGGAAGCCAAATGGAAGTATGGCCACTGGGATTAGAACCGACCAACAGATGGGATCCCAGTGCAACCATGCCGAGGTCCCTAGCTGCTAAGCCATGGTGCCGGGCACATGCCCTTCTCTCTTTCGGACAATGGATTTTCAAACTCGTGATGGGACCAGATGTTATCTCTGAAATAAGTCAACCTTTGTGCCAAACAAGGTAATTAAGCTCCGTTGGTTCACCCATGTTCATTCTCTGTTGTGACCCACTGAAAAGAGCAAAGGGGTGATCCAGGAGCTCAGAGGAATGCACGCTGAGGGGAGGAGTACAGAAAGGAAGGGGTGATCCAGGAGCTCAGAGGAACACTCACTGAGGGCAGGAGTACTGAGTGCAAGCAGGTGACCCTGGGTGCATGCAGTGCCTTCTTTTCCTTAGCCAAGGGCACCTCTGGCAGTCCAGGCTCACACTCCCTTTCCATCACAGAGCCCCACACATCCCTGTATAGGAAATCTTGTGTTTGTTCTTAAGTCATAAGCTTCACAGTCCATGTTTCAGTGAGTGGGTACCATCACCTGAGGGATATAATTACTAGTGCCAGAAGGCAGGCACAATCAGGTGGGGGAATGAGCTGTAACAGAATTAGGAAGAGAATGGTAGGAAGAGAACGACCTCCATCAGCAAGAGGAACAAATCCTGGGCCTGTGCTTGCTGCCTTCTCCCTGGGGGCCTTGCTGAGTGCTCACTGACCCCTTCGATCAAGAGGTGCAGGCAAGTCCCTCTGAAATTTTGCACAACACCATCTCGGGCAAGCAGAGAGGAATCCACACAGGTAAAACATAAGGCAGTAACAGTTTCAGCCATGAGTACCGTGTGGGGCCGGCTTTGCACTGCTGCCCCCTCGCAAATCTCTTCTGGGGAGACAGAGCACTGCAATCTCAGCTGAGAGAGAGTCCTCATGAGGCCGAGAAAGTGGTGGGCAATGGAGGTGGAGGGGAATGTGGCAAGGGGCCAGTCTCAGGCCTCGGGCTGTGCCCAAGATGGGAGTTGGGCCTAGGGACAGAAACATCTATTCCCACTTGGTGGTGGACAGCATCCCAGCTGCCCACCAGGGTCTGCAAGAGCTGGTATCCACACATATGGGCACAAACAAAACACTGCCACACTTTGTTATAAGTAAGTATTAATAACTGGAGGAGCAGGAGAGACTGAAGAAAAGGCAAAATAGAATTGCCTGGGCTTCCTTACGCATCACTTATCAGCATGGAGCTCTTAGGCTGTCGGCCTCACTGTACAGCTTCTTGTGAGGAACAGACCCAGGCAAGCAGGACCTAAGGGGGCACATCACTGCAACTGCCCGCCATTCCCGAGGTGCCTAGGCCATGGCCCACAAGGGAAGAGTGGGCAAGAAGTGCATATTTGAATCTCCAATTTTATCTGCAAACATCAGTTCTGGGACATTTGATGGAATGCGGCAGGAAGGGGATAGGGAGCAGTTGGCTCCTGAACTGGCATCTTGTGGAATGCTGCCATCACAGATAGTGATTTTACTTATTATTCCACAACACTGTTGCCTCAACTCAAAATTTGAAAAGCTACTTGGGCTGCTAGAGATGAATAGAACCTTCGAAATTCACCTTTTCGGCTGTGCTTGCAGCTGGCCTAGCAGCATATCAGATAAAATCATAGCCTATAGGTGGCCCAGCCATTACAATCTTTTGGGGAATGAGTGAATGCATACAAGATCACTCTGTCTGCATCTTTCTCTCTCAATGCTCACATCCAGATTGCCCAGGGAGTTGACTGCCCTGAGGCCATGGAGGGGCGATAAGGAGGAAGGCCTCTCTTTTCTCTTCCTCTCCCTTGGTTCCACCTAGCTGCTCTTCTGCCCACTGCAGTCCTAGCTGGACACCCTCTGGGAGACACCTGACACCATGTGCCAAAGTCCTACACAGGAAGGTAGGGAAACCTGCAACTTCGTTTCAATAAAAGCCCTGGAGCATCTCAGCTTTAACCAACTTATTCTTGCAAGACATATCAAATGTCAGTCACAAGTCCAAGCTTAATTTGAAAACTGTTTGTGAGATTCTGCTATAATCAGGGAAAAGTTCATTAGCTCTCTGTGAACTCAAGTAAATCTGTGAAAATCTGAACAAAATGTTAAACATAAATTTAAAAGGTAGAGGGAGGGCAAGATGGAGAGATCTTCCATCTCCAGTTCATATTTCCAGTGACAACAATAGTCAGGACTGGGTCAGACTAAACCAGGAGCCAGGAAATCTACCAGGTCTCCCATGTGGGTGCAGGGACCCAGCCTTTGGCCTGTCTTTTGTTACTTTCCCAGATGCATTAGCTGTGACTTGGTCGCAGCCAAAGTGGCTGTAATAGCCTAGTGTTCTGATATGGGGTGCTGGCATACATCTTTTTGAGATGATCTCTCTCATAGCACAAGCTGCTGAGCCATACTAAGAAGCTCCTTCAGATGTATCTCTGTCATTCTTGGATTTGAGAAATTCTCCATGGCCATAGAGTGGGCTTTGCCTGCCTTCTTTTCCTCTCCCTCCCCCCAGCTAAAAGTCTCCTTCAGGCAGAAATGAGGGAAAGCTTTTTGCAGCACAATGGGGAGAAGAGAAGAGAACATCCCTTGACAAGTGATACTGAGTGTGGCTCTGCAGCAGGGGCACACAATCAACAAAGGGAAGATTAGGTATGAGACTGAGGAGACAGAGCCTACTGATTGAACCAGCAAGAGGGCCTGAGTCCTACTCTCTCAGTGCTTGGTCAACCCACTGCTTGTTTTTCAGTCCACTGCTGGGGTTCCAGGGCTTCTACATGGTGTGTTATAAATTTCTGCAGGACTTTGTCCACTCCTAGCTACAAAATTCTAGTTGATCAATGCCCTTTGCATCACCTGAGGACATGCAGTCCCAGAGACCAACCATTGCCAAGCCCACAGGCTCCACAACTTAGCAGCTTAAATTAGCAAAGATTTTAGGGAGGTAATGGAAAAACAAGAGGACATTCTTTAAGAGATGGTGAAAAATGCATCTTCTGAGATACTATTTGTGAAGTTCAATTGTTTTCAATCCCCTCTCTGTTGCTTCCATTTTCCATGAATTTCTGGAATCACACTCATATTTTAGTATTATGACTATTACCAATTTGTGGGTGTAGAGCTGAGGAACAGCCTAGCTGTATGAACCTCTCCTGGCTTGTGGCTGCTAGGGATGCAGAGAGGTTCAAGATACTTTGTATACAGGAGTTAGCCCCCATTGATTGGATGGGGCTCTGGACAGTTTCCATAAATTTCATCCCTGACCATGACATCACATGGAGATGTCCAATCACTCACATCTGATATACAGCTGAGGAGCTGTGATTTATTCTTGGGACCATATCCCCATTGTTTCTCAGCAAACAGACCTCATTTTCATTTCTGTGCCCTGAAGTACTCCATTGTAAAGAAGCGTGTTAAGAGGAGACTGATGACAGTGACAAAATTACAATTCTTTTCTACAAAAGGGCCTGCCATAATGTCTCCCTTACCATCATCTTTGATGATAATGGGTTTAACCCGTGCTGGCAAAAAGTAGGCATCTTCGGATGTGACAGAACTCTCATATTCTTTTGCAAGATGAGTTGGGACCTCCACACAGATCTCGCAAGCATCTTCTTGAGGCTTCTGGAATGCTGTTTGGAAAACAACAACAACAACACAATCTTGAAATGTGGCTTCATCTGAGTGGTCCATGTTTTCAAAGACTAACACGTGCTGGGCTCATTGTGAAAATGTAGTGGTTAAGGCCCTCGACTTGCACAGGCCAAGATCCTATATGGGCACCGGTTCTAGCCACAGTAGCCCTGCTTCTCATCCAGTCCCTATTTGTTTTCTGGGAAAGCAGATGAGGATGGCCAAAGCCTTGGGTCCCTGCAATCGCATGGGAGACCCAGAAGAGCTCCTGGCTGCTGGCTTCAGATAGCCCCATATCTAGTATCTTGAATTCAGTTGGGGAGTGAAACATTGGATGGGAAAATCTCCCTCTCTGTCTCTCCTCCTCTCTGTATATCTGCTTTTCCAATAAAAATTAACAAGTCTTAAAAAAAAAAAAGACTAGCATGTGGTGTTAGTATGTCTTTCTGCATGTGACCATACTTGTGTTGGTATGTTTCAAGAGCAATGGTGTCATTGCCCTTCCATGAATCTTGATTGTTTCCTATTGGTCCACTGCCATGTAGACTAAGGCAGATGTTCAATCCAGATGATAAAAATTCAATGTTTCACAATTCTCACTTTTGTATGTGGTTATGTGTAGGCATATATATATACATATGATATATACTCACTTTATATGCTTGTGTTATGCGGTGCCAGCCTATGTGTTTATGTTTGTATGTTACTGTGGATTTAGTAGTATGGCTTCTATATTTGCATGTTCGCTGCTTGAGCACTTCCTAAAACCTGTTGGCAATATATAGACATATTTCCTTCTCATGCTGTTCTTTTTAGGGCTTGAAACATAGCAAATTGAAAACTATCTGGCCCATGTGTGGCTATGAAAGTCAATTTTCAAATATCAATATGCAATTCCTCGTAAGGTGTGTAGGGACATTGTGAATGACGTTGTATTTCAAGGATTTGTTAGAAGCAAAATGATAATCACAGTGTGGTGGGATGAATCAGACAATTTTTTTTTTTGCAGGATCTTGCTCCATGTGTGTAAGTGTGGCTCTGGAGAGGTTTCCATATGCCCCATTACTGCCCTTGTAATTTGGGAGGTTTACCTCTGTGCATCCGACTTGCTTTTCATGAACCATGCCCTCCATTCTGCTAAATTCCCAATAAATCTTTACCCAAGTCCTTATCCTAGAGCCTGTATCCTGAAGCAGTACCTTGTGAGGGGAAACTGAACTGGATAGTGTATGGGCTGGTTGAATTCAATCATCTGTCTCTGTTTTAGGCTTTACCTACAAGGTGTCTTACCATCTTCTTCAATAATGATGAGATCAATGCAGTCGGAAACACAGGATGCTTCATTTAAGTTGGGAAAATTATCCCTTTTTTGATAAGATGTCTTTGCAGTGCCGCAGACATCTCAGGAGCATTGTCTTGAGCCATTTGAAATTGTGAGAGAGAAAATGAAAACAGGTAATTTTAAATCTACATCATCTAATTGTCAAGATTTTCAAAAGAAAAGCACATCTAGTTAATATGCTGTTACTCATGCATGAGACTTACTTTTAAGCGTTGATATAACATCATCATTCATTGACGCTAGTTGTTCATCATTCAATGAAGCCAACATTGTCCACCCCAGTGCAGACCATGGCATATGTCCTGGCCATTTCACTCATGGCATATGTCCTGGCCAACTCTGTCAGGAGTGATGGTGTCTTTATGTATTATATTACATATGGTATATATACATTGTGATGTATTATATACGGTGTATATGTGCTATTGCATTAATCTAAATAAATCTGCATATTAGATTTCTATTTTTTCTATGCTAGATGGTTTTTGTGTGTGTGGTGCATGGGGGTTTGTGTCCGGAGGTGTGGTTTGTGCATATTCTCAGCTGAAAAGGTTTCTGATTGTGTCACTCTATTAGAAAACAGACATTGCAATGTGGAAAATCCTAGAGAATTTCCCTTTCCCCTTGCAAGTATCTAAAAAGCTAACTTGATTATTAATGTTGTGTCCTGTGATGTCAATGGCTTTCTATGAAAGGCAAATGTAAAGCAAACTTTAATTTACAATGCATCTTGAGGCTGGTCAGGCAATGGCAAATGAAAATACATTTTAGAAAATGTGTTAGAGGGATAAAAAATTTCTTCTACATTAAGTGGGGTGAAGCAGGTAATTTTCTGAGCAGGAGCTCATTCTCAATGTATGGGGGAGCCTCTGAAGAAGTTTTTATTCTTCTCTAAAATGCCCAGGTTACCATTTAGAGATGTCCAAGTTTCTCACTAACAGGTTTCCTGTAACTGGGGCTACATTCCCAAGGAATTTCTCTCCAGATCTCCATCCTAGTGCTTGGACCCTGATTAATTACATTGTTTTCAGAATCTGCAGAGAATAGTGTTTGAGCTTTGTGGATGAGTTTAATCTCTCATCACCAAATAGGTCTTCACATGTACTCTTCCTTAACATCTTTTTTTTTAAAGATTTATTATTATTTATTTATTTATTTGGAAAGGAGGATATACAGAGAGGAGAGACAGAGAGGAAGATCTTCCGTCCGATGATTCACTCCCCAAGTGAGCGCAACAGCCGATGCTATGCCGATCCGAAGCCAGGAGCCTCTTCCGGGTCTCCCACGCGGGTGCAGGGTCCCAAAGCTTTGGGCCATCCTCCACTGCTTTCCTGGGGCACAGGCAGGGAGCTGGAAGGGAAGCGGGGCTGCCGGGATAGAACTTGCACCCATTTGGGATCCCGGGGTGTGCAAGGTGAGGACTTAACCACTTGCGCCACCACGCTGGGCCCTACCATCTTCTTCAATATTACTGGGTTCAGTCCAAGCTGAAACGAAGGAGACTTCTTCTGAAATGGAGCAACTCTCTCCTTGTTTTGTTAGATGACCTTGAGTGTCCTTTGGAGGTATTTGGATTGCTGTGTGAGAAATGACATCCTGTCAGCCTTGAGCTGTGGCATCATTGGATTTGCTTGTCATTTCAAAGTATAGTAGAGCAAATATTTATGTTAGTGTTGTGACTGGCATTGAAAATTGCAGGAAAAAAATAGGAAAGAAGGTTAACTGTGCCAAACAGTAAATCTACATTGTTACCTCTTGCTCTTTGTCATGCTGATTGAGATATATGCCCCAGCCAAAGCACAGAAGCAAGAGTGTTCAATTTCTTTCTTACTAGTTTGTTGGTTGAGGTTATTTTCACAATCTTTCCATGCATAGATATCAACATATAAATGTGTATGAATATGCACACATATATGTCTGTGTATAAACATTTACATGAGATACATACATTCCTTTTCTTTTATGTGTAGGATTTGTTGGCTATTATTCATTTTTCCTTGGCTGAAAAAGTATCTGTTTGTGCCACCAGAACCAGCATTTAAAATTTTTCATTGTGGCATTCTTTTCTTGTGGCCTTTGAAATGCGGTGCGAAAAGAGGTGTCTCTCTGTACAGAGTAGCGAATACAGTGTATATATTGTCACTCAACATGGGGCATGCTTTAATTGGAATGAACATAGCTTCAACATACCTAAAATTAGATATGCTACCCCTTGAGCACTCTTATTTATTCCCTGGTCAGCGGTCAAATGAAAATCATCAATAAATCTCATTTTAGCTGTGTCTGTTGTTTTTATTTGGGCACTCTGTGTGTGTGTGTGTGTGTGTGTGTGTGTGTGTGTGTGTGTGTGTGTTTGTTCATATACTCATCATAGTCATGGGGAATTGCTATATTAAAGCTTTCCTCACTTAGAATTTATCCATGTGTGGTGTTTAAGTATTCATTTACTTTTTCATGCATCTGCTTTTCTGTTTCATGTTTGTTTTAAGATTATGAATTGTTTTATAAAATGCTCTCAGATCATGATGTTTTATTGTAGCTTTCTCAAGCTTATTAGTGTCACCAACTGTGTAAAATGGGAATTGTTTGAAGTGAGAAAATTAAACATTTTATAATTCAAAGATGAGTCTGCATTACAATTGCAGATTGACTTAATAGACAGAGGCATCAAAAAATCAAATTTAAAGGAGAAGCAGCAGAGTGACAAGGGTTCGAACTAAGCAATTAAGGTGGTAGAGAACAAAGAATGTAAGTACAAAACATGAGGTCATTCTCTTCTTAAGCCACTGAAAAAGTAGGCCTTGTGTAATTACTTTGTAGCCCATATCATAGGCTGAGTTCATTTTCAGCTACACAGGCTGAGCTATGCTAGAAGAGTTTGCTGTATTTTGCAGGAGTCTTGTGTCTCTCAGTGTTTTGTAGCATGAACCTCAGAAACAACTTCATTGGATAATGTTTTTGACTCTTTAGCTCCACTGCAGTTTTAACACTCTTCACTTCAACTCAATATGAACACAGGCTCAAATGAAGCATTATACATATGCTTACATTTTCAAATATGATTTTAAAGAATATACATATTTATGAATGTTCAGATCATTGTTGCTATTAATTGTTAAAATAGTTCAAAACTTGGTACACAAATCTTGAGATTAGCTATTGTTTCAGGAATGTGTTTTATTTCTGATTAACTCACCGGACTCACATATTGCAGGACAATATATCACTGCATTCAGTCTTCTGGTTGTATGTGCCTTCATATCATATCGGCACATGTTGTGTTGAAGCTAATATGTTATTAAGTGCTTACTAAAGTGAATATTGCAGTAAATATTGAGTTTAGAAGGAAATTACACTTATTTGAATGACAGTTTTATACACTCCTGTATGTATCAGTGTCACACCATTCCCTTTTGTTTTTGTGCATAGTCTGTCATAAACAGAGTATATTTTGTGTGGTGTGTGTATGTGTGTGTGTGTATATGTTTGTGTGTGTGTGTGTGTTTTAAATATTTAATTTTATTTTTTTTATTGGAAAGGCAGATATACAGAGAGGAGAGACAGAGAGGAAGATCTTCCGTCTGATTATTCACTCCCCAAGTGAGTGCAATGGGCCTATACTATGCCGATCCGAAGCCAGGAGCCTCTTCAGGGTCTCTCACGTGGGTGCAGGTTCCCAAAGTTTGGGCCGTCCTTGACTGCTTTCCCAGGCCACAGGCAGGGAGCTGGAAGGGAAGCGGGGCTGCCGGGATTAGAACCAGCGCCCATATAGGATCCCGGGCGTGCAAGGCGAGGACCTTTATCCACTTGAGCCACCAGTCCACGCCCGTGTGTGTTTTTATTGTAGCAAATGTATCTATTTGGTTTTCATTTTCACGGGTTGAATTTTCTGGGGTCTCAGCGACCAGTTAGGTGAATGGATGTTTGTGACTAAACTGTCACTAATATAAAGGTGTGTGTCAGCTGGAGAGTTCCTGGGGAAAAATAAGCAGAAATTGATGGGGGCTCTGTATTCGTTTTAAATACATAATGCATAATAATTTCATGTTAGAAAAGGAAAGCGAAATCTCATTATAAACACAGTTGTTGTCCATGTGGCCTAAATTAGGCAGTTTTATTGGAATGGAATGCATTGTATTAATTACCCATGGTTATAGATAATCCACAGACTTGAAGCTATAAATATTTCACTATGTAGTCAATACAGGGTAGTGAAGGGCAAGATGGGTGCAGATGGACTTTAGTTGATGAGTTAAGCAAAATGCTTTTAGTTTTGTTTTTTGTTTTTTTTTTTTTCAATGTGATGATAGAACAGATGATTTGTGGAGAAGTGTGTGTGGAAGCTCCAAACAGCATCATCTATGCACCTGGCTTCACTTGCCGATCTTCCAATGATGAAAAGCTCACTTTGTTCTAAAGAGCTTTGAGCTGTTCTTGGCACCACACTAGCTATGTGTCCTTTCTCAAAGCCTTTAATCTATTCGCTGTGCTGTAAAGCAGTCATTGTGATGAGAAAGTGGAGTGAGTAGAGGTTGGGTTGGCTGCCTAAAGTATAACTTCTGAGTTTGGACCTGGTATTTGCATCTTAGCATCTCCTTTGACAAAAATGGGTTCATTTCAAGCAGAAACAAAATAGACATCGTCAAATGTAGAGCAACTTTCTCCTTCATATGTATAATGGGTTGGGACCTCCACACACATCTCAGGAGCATCTTCATGAGGTTTCTTGGATACTGATTGAAAAATGACAACGTATTATCCTTGAGATGTGGCATCTTACTTGTCTGTTTTCCAAAGTACAGCACATAACACACATGTTGTTTATCTCATGGGAATACTCACAAATCTTGCTGTCACAGGAGTGAAGGGGATTTCATGCATGCCAGGGCTATGACAGAGGCCACTCAAAACTTATTGCAGAAATTTTAAGTAAATTCTAGGTTTCTCAGTGTCTTGACAAATTGGTGGACACAGTAGTTATGCGTCACTTGTTGGATTGCATCTGTTTTGAAGCTATGCTGTTGTTGAATGTATTATACGTTTCTTTAGATATGTGCTATTTTGTTTTATGAATTCATGAGTGTTGTGAATAGCTCGAATCCAATGGTTGTATGCTAATGTCTGGAGCTTGTGAATGTTACCATGTGGGCCAATGTAAGTTGGCAAATTGTGTGGCAGAAAAGAGTGTGTGGTGCAGAAATTTGCTTTCAATGACATATGCAGATGTCAAATATGAATTAAAGAAACATGCAAAATGGAGATAGGAAGGACAAAGCGAGGGAAAGTTAGGTGGCATTGGTAAGCTATGTGCTAGAGGAAAGCATTGCAGAAGCTGAAAACAAGCAGTTCCTCTGAATTCAGAGAGGCAGGAAACAATTCCTATGAATACTTAGATCAAGAAAATGTTTTTTGAATGCAATAACCAAAGTATTAGTTCACTCATTGCTCTTTTCTTTTCATCTTTCTTCTCCTTCCACCACAGTTAGCAGCATCACTGCTTGTCTTTCAGATGTCCGTACCATACTAGCCTTTTCCAAAGACTATTCCCAGACATACCTGTCGCACTCTTTGCAGCTGGTGCGTAGTTTGTTCCTTCCAGATATTTTGTCTTATGCTTGCACTTCATGGCCCCAACAATAGGGAATTAATCAAAGCTGTTACTTGCCATTTAAAGTCGTGCTGTTATAGTCAGTGAATTGTAAAACATAACAATATTAGAATATTCAAAAACAACAAATATCCTGCCCGCTACTTAATGCAGCATCAGGAATGTTATAAGTCCTCACCAAGGTGCCAGAAAAATTCTATCAGTGATTGAAGATGTCACTCCATTCCAAAGGCCCAGCCAATAGTTTCAAGATGACAGTTCTGCCAGAGCCAAATTTATATGTGATTTATTTCATCGAATGGAAAGCTAGTGTTGATTTTAATGTTTCTATCTTTTCTTGAAGACAAGAGGAGAAGAAGATAGAGAAATTAAATTATTTGATGTGAGACCATGATATGACCCGTATGATTTGATTTAGAACCATGATTATTCCTGTGGCACAGAAGATATTGAATATTAGTAGTTGCATTGTTTCAGTTCCACCAGTCACTTTCAGTTCCTCTCCTGCCAGTGCAATTGGGGAAGCAGCAGGTAATGGCCTTAATGCTTGGAATTGTTCTAACCACATCAAAGCTTCCATTTTCTGAGGTTAACCAGGTTCAGCTGCACTGAATCGGGGGTGAATGTATGGGTAGATCTCTCTGTCTCTCTATCTCTCTTACTCTGACTTCAAAAACACAAACAAACCATTTATGTACAAAATTGGTTGTACTTCCATTTTTGATTGAGCTATTCCATGGTTATTGTCAAATGTTCATAGATTTTTCCACGTTTTGTCTGCTTAATACCACTGTTGCGGTTCTAGGATCTCATGTCTGCAGCCTCTGACAGGCACTGTTTTCCAGATAATGAATGGTGTTAATCAAATATTTCTGAGTCTGATCCCAAGAATGCTTTTCAGTTGCTACTTATCTCTCCTGGTCCTCTCTTTCTTTGTTAGGCCTCTATTCTCAAAAGCATCAGTGTTGTCCATGGGCTCTGACTGCCAGCACTCATAAAAAGCCAGTTGAGTGGGCTCTCAGAGGTAGATTAAAGCAAAATCTTCACTTCCAGAGGATACAGCTAGGAGACCTGCAAGGCGAAGCCCTCAGCAGCAGGATGGGCTGGGACGATCGAGTATAGGAGAGAGGTCTGCATAGCCAGAACACAAATACCGATCTCCTTGTCCATATTCATCCCTGAAGAGGTGGGACAAGATGGGAAACACATAGGCTAAAAAAGGCTGATGCTGCATAGGTCCATATAATCTGCATGCTATATTTCCATTTCACTATTTGATAGTGTTTCATCTGTGACTTGCCAATGTTTAACAACTATTCTTTGGAGCACTACATGGAAATTACTTGGAAGGCATTTTGGCATGTTAGAAGACACGAGAAGGGCCAAGCGTGGTGGCGCAGTGTTTAACACCCTTGCCTTGCATGCACGGGATCCCATATGGGTACTGGTTCTATCCCGGCATCCACTCTTCCATTTCAGCTCCCTGCCTGTGGCCTGGGATAGCAGTCGAGGATGGCAGAAATCTTTGGGAGCCTGCACCCACGTGGGAGACCCGGAAGAGGCTCTTGGCTTCGATCGGCATAGTATCGGCCTTTGGCCTCATTTGGGGAGTGAACCATCGGACGGAGGATCTTCCTCTTTGTCTCTCTACATTGTATATCCTCCTTTCCAATAAAAAGATAATAAAAATAAATCTTTAAAAAAAAACAAAAAGCAAAAAGAGTTTGCTGTGCAATCACAGTCACCACAGAGGAACATTCATGTCCCTCATCTAGATGCAATTTTCTACATTACCAGCGTTAAAATCTGTCCTGCACCACCCATGCCAACTTCACCAACATAGCAATGTGCCTCAGGCTCTCACCTCCAGATTTCCCAATGTTGAACCTAGGCTTTTCCAGGCTTGCTTTGGCAGGAACCTCAACACACGTGATTCCAGCATCCCAATTTAATTCTTCTGAGTCTGTCATCAGGCCAGAATTCTGAGAGAAGGAAGAGGCAGGGCCTTGCTGTGAGCCAGGCCCAATAACCAGGAACCCAGCCATGGGCTGTGGCACCTGCAGGATAGTGATCAAGAGGCAGGCTCCACGCTCACTGATATCCTTCAGCTCTGGACATCTGCTGTCTCAACAAAGAGCAGTGCATCGTCATGGAAACCAGAATGTGGGGCAGACTGGCAGTTAATAGAGTGCTGGAATTTTGGGCTGCTTGGGGTGGGGATGGTGACAAGCATGCCAACTTGCTCTTCTTTATGTTTGTACTAAAGAGAGATATGCTTATTCACAGGTGGATAAAATTTGGTGTCTCAGGTAAAACAGTGCTGGAGTCTAAAATGGGAAGCTTATGAACCCTACTGAAGAGTATGTGCCTTTGTTACTTTGAGGTGACTGAAGCCTGGGTGAGTGTAGGCACTGTTTTAGGCTGAGCATCTGTGTGGATGTGGCTTGGCATCTCTCAAGTTGAACAGTTTGGGACCAGTGCTGGACATTGATCAAAGGGCAACTGTGTGATTGGTGACCTGATGGGTGGGGCTATTTGCAGCCCACCAGGTGTGAGGGTCCCCTGCTCTATCTCCCTGAGGAATTTGTTAGGTGCTCAGGGTGAAGGGGCCTGTGGCATAGGTCAAAGTTGAAGGTTTCTCAGTACAAGGCAAAAGCTGGGCTCTGGTCTATTATTCCTGCTATCTCCAAGTGCTTTTAGAAATTGCTGCCCCTCCTGTGACACTCCTGCTTTTCAGAAAAATGCCACCATGCAGTGTTCCTTGTGGTACTGGCTATCTGATGATGCTGTGATGAAAGCAGTCTATCTAGGAACTGATGGTGCAGGGCGGAGGAAGGAGCCATGACTATCAGTCATGGTCACCTCAGCCTTGGGTCCTGTTGGTCTGGGTGGAGCTGAGCTTATAAGCACTCAAGTCTTTGCACTATGCACAACACCATTGTGTCCTACTCAGTGAATGATAAGACCTGCAAGAGTCAAGCTCAAGTCAAGCTTCAACTTCAGGATGCCACATTCCTGCTGGACCATTCTGGAACCTAATGAAGACTTGCTTTCAATAGTTGAACTCCAGGTAGAAGCAGAAAAGTCAAAATTCATGTTGTGCATTTTGTTCAATTGAGCTGAAGCACATGTAGGTTGGTTTTTGGTGGGCAGTGTCTATGCGTGTGATGGTGGTCAGGGTGTACATGCGTGCTATTTCTGAAATCTCAGCATCTGAACTAATGCATATTTTTTTTGTTTGTTTTCAGCACCTCTCCATGTATACTGCTTTCTGAAAGGCTAGGGGCAATGTGTTAATTGTTTTATTGGAGGCAGGTCTCTGAGGTAGGGACTTTCCCTTTGAACCTTGGAATTAGTGGATCCTGTTTCCTTGAATTCTGGAGACTGTGCATGTGTTACTTTCTATGAGAGTGAGGTTATACCTCTCACTTGGATTCCTCCTGGCAGTGGTATTGATCTCATTTTCATCTTCTAAGCCATTAATTTTGGTATTATGATTGCACCTATGAGTTGTGAAATCTATTTTCTCCATTAATATCACTTTGCTATATCAGTGTTGTAGTGAATGGGTACTTTTGCTAACCCTGATGAATCGATCTTTACAAATTAAAATGAGAAAGAAATGAAATTTTATTGCCAGATAGGAAAAAGTGAAAAAGTGAAACAGAATAAGTGAGAACATTGCAGGAGAGAAATCAAAGCGGAAATACCTATATTTAATATTTGAATGTGTACCTTTCGAATAAGAAGAAGATAAATCATAGATAGAATTCTCTAAAATGAAAAAAAAAATGAAATCTTAACTTAGAGAAGGTTACAAATTGCAATGTGTTTGCCTTGTCAAAACCTCATAAGAATTCAGCTAAAGTGAAAAATTGAATTCAAGAGATGTATTAAATATCATAATGAGCATAGAAATTATAACAATGCTAAATTTTTATCAGGGCCATAGAATATGTGGCTGGAGGACCCCTTGTGCTTTTAGGAAGGAATGTAAGTATATGACTCATGATTTAAAAATGAGAAATGACTTTAAAATAAAGTTTTCTTACTCATATAGGTATAACTATAAATATATATTTATATTCACCATGTGTGTGAAAAGATTTCAAAAAGCCCAATCTATACCACATCTTTTAGTGTATTTATGTATTTATTTTTTTGATTGATTATATTGCATTATGTGACACAGTTTTATAGGCACTGGCATTACTGACCCAAACCCTAACCCCGAATAGTAGATTTCTCCACCTTGTTGCCTTTCCGCAGTTCAAATTCAGTTGAGATTCTTTCATTGCAAGCATGGACCAAGTGTAAAGTGCTGCGTCTTATACTCCAGATGAGTTTATTGGTTTTTTCGGGAGACCATCTCTGGTCTGAACGTAGAGGCGGCAGAGTATCATCCTGATCATTCCAAAGGCTTGACATAACAGCAGTAACATTTTAGAACGTTATGGGATTAGTTAACATGGTATTCAGTAACCAATATTTCACAATAGAGAGCGAGAGAAAAAAAAAAGAATGCAAGCCTGAACCACATCCTGTAACTTCTACATTGGCATTTAAATTATTACTTTATGTATAAATTGTTTCTATACACTTTAAGATGGTTATAGATTACTAATCAGCTGTCTCGCGTCTATTTTCTTTTAATGTTTCGCGGTTTATAGCGTTGAAGTATGATTTTGCTGAACCTAGCTGTTTTTCAGGTAGTCTAACTCTATAGCTCTAACAAAACATATGTCAACCCTTTAGGTGAAGAGTTTCAGGAGGGGTGTGCAGAGAAATCTTCAATACCCTAGTGAGTAGTAACTAATGTTCGTGTCCTACCCAGTGAGTTATAAGTGCATCCCCACTGACCATTTCCTGTCTCTTTCTAAGCTTTCCTTGCTGTTCTCTGTCTATTCTAGTTTTTCTTTGTTTGTTTTGAGGGGCTTTTGGGCTGATCCTGATGGTCATTAAGAATGAGAGTTAGGACTCAAGTCAGAATTCTGCAGTTATTAATTGCTGCCCATCTCACTATTCCACCCATGATGAGATCTCTGACAAATCCATTGGTTGACATAGTCCACTTTAGAGTTTGTGTTTGCCTAGATTTTCAGTGCCAACATATGGCTGGAGTGGTTGATTGACTTATTTCTTCTGTCTGTTTTGTAAATTTTATTATAATTTTTAAATATTCATTTCATGACACAGTTTCATAGGCTCTGGGAATCTCCCCAACCCTACCCTTGCCCTCAATCCATGGTGGATTCCTCCAGATTTTTGCAGTAGAGCAGTTCATATCCAGTCATGATTCCTTTGCTGCGAGCATATCACATGCATTGTCAGATGAATTCAATAGTTTCCTGGAGAGACCATCACTTGTCTGAAAGTAGAGCTGACACAATACCATCCCCTCCAATGAGAAGCCACAACATAACATCAACAACAATTTACAGCATCATGCAGTTAACTGACATGGTACTGAGTGACCAATGTGTTACAAAATGCAAATTATTATTATTATTTTTTTTTTTTAGGTCAAACTGAGAGTGAAGTGAGAGCTCATTTTTTGGATGACTTCGATTATCTTTAGGTAAGAATTGTTTTTTTTTTGTTTTTTTTAAGATTTATTTATTTGTTTTAATTGTTATTAACATTGTATTATGTGATACAGTTTTCTAGGCACTGGGATTCCCCTCACCCCTGCCACAACCCTCCCCCCATAGTGGATTCCTCCACCTTGCTGCATAACCACAGTTCAAGTTCAGTTGAGATTCCTTCATTGCAAGCATATACCTAGCATAAAGTCCAGCATCTTATTGTCCAGATAAGTTCAGTGGCTTCTTGGGGAGACCTTCTCTGGTCTGAAGGTAGAGCTAACAGAGTAAAGTTCCGGTCAGTTAAAAGCCCCAACAAAACATCAGCATCAATATACAATGTTATGGAATTAATTGACATAGTATGGAGTAAACAATATGTTAAAAATAATGCCAGTTCAATTCTTCAAAACACCTGGGTTGAGACAGTATCAATGACAGGTTCAAAAAGTAACAACCAACCAAACCAAAATTACAGGTTAAATCAAGGCAAACATGTGGTATCTAACCTTTTGGGATTCACTCATTTCCCTTAGCATTATAGTTTCCAGTTGGGCCCATTTAGCCACAAAGAGCTGCATTTTGATTTTTTTAATAGCTGAGTAGTATTCCATGGAGTAGATGAACCAAAGCTTTCTTAGCCAATCTTCTGCTGATGGGCATTTTGGTTGCTTCCATGTTTTTGCAATTACTGATTGTGCTGCTATGAACATAGGGATGCATGTTGGTTTTTCGTGAAACAAGTGTTTTGGACGTATTCCTAGGAGTGCTATTGCTGGGTCATATGGTATGCAGATTTTGAGTTGTTTGAGTGTTCTCCAGACTGATTTCCATAAATGTTGTACCAACCTGCAGCTCCACCAGCAGTGGAGTAGGGTTCCCTTTTCCCCACATCCTTGCCAACAAGTGTCGTTGGTGTTCTTGTTTATGTGGGCCAATCTTACTGGTGTTAGGTGGTACCTCATGGATGTCTTAATTTGGATTTCCCTTATTGCCAGGGAACTGGAGCATTTTTTCATATGTTTGTTTGCCATTTGGGCTTGTTCCTTTGTGAAATGTTTGCCCATTTCCCAGGTCCCATTTCTTGAGTGGCTTGTTTGTTTTGGTGTTTTGGTTGTTTTGGAGTTCTTTGTATATCCTGGAGATTAGCCCACTATCTCCTACATAGTGTGTGAAGATCTTCTCCCATTCTGTGGGTTGCTTTTTTACTTTGCTGATGGTTTCCCTTGCTGTACAGAAGCTGCTTAGTTTGATGAGTTCCCATTTGTTTATTCTGTTCTTAACTGCTATTGCTTTTGGCGTCCTTCTTAGAAAGTCAGGACCTAATCCTAGGTCTTGCAGGGTATTTCCAACATTTTCTTCCAAGAGTTTGAAGGTTTCTGGAAGTAGTTTTAGGTCTTTTATCCATGTAGATTGGATCTTAGTGTATGGTGATAGATGTGGGTCTATCCTTTTGTGTGTGCAGGCTATCAGCCAGTTGTCCCAACAACATTTACTGAAGAGGCCTTCCATTTGCTTGGACTGTCATTGGTCTTTTTGTCAAAGATTAATTGGCTGTATCTGTGTGGGTTCCCTTTTGGTGCTTCTATTCTATTCCATTGATCTTCCTCTCTATCTTTGTGCCAGTACCAGGCTGTTTTGATAACCACTGCTCTATAGCATGTCCAGAGGTCCGGAACTGTGATTCCCTCTGCTAACTTCTTGTTCTTTAGGATGATTCTAGCTATTCATGGTTTTTTTGTGTTTCCAGATGAATTTTTGAATCATTGTGTCTAGTTCCGTGAAGAATGTTTGGGGCAATTTGATTGGCATTGCATTGAAAGTGTATATTGCTTTTGGTAGTATAGACATTTTAATGATGTTGATTTTACCTATCCAGGAGCATGGAATGTTATTCAATCTTTTGAGGTCTTCTTCAATTTCTTTTTTGAGTAGTTTTTTAGTTTTGTTTGAATAGGTCTCCTACAATTTAGTTAGATTTATTCCCTGATACTTCATACTTTTCTCTACTATTTTGAATGGTATCTTGCTGGTTAGTTCTTTTTCCATCTTGGGGCTGTTTGTGTACAAAATGGCTGTTGATTTTTGTTCATTAATTTTGGTTCAAATTGAAAATTCTTAACCACATCCTCTGATTACTTCATTGACATCTCAATTTTAGCTTAAACACAACTGGCTGCTATACACCTTAAAATGATTATATTTACTATTCAGCTATCTATTTTCATTTTAGTATTTAGCAGATTATGGTATTGAAACATGCTTTTACTGAACTTGGTAAATTTTAGGATATTCCAAACAGGCTTATAGATACAATAAGCCATTTGTTAACAGTAGAGGAGATTTAGGAGGGGTGTGCAGAGAAATCTTCAATACCTTAGTGTGGAGTAACTAAACTTTGGTCCTACCTAGTAAGGAATATGGGAGTCCATGCTGACAGTTTCCTGTCTGTTCTAAGCTTTCCTTTTTGGTCTCTGTCTATCTGATCTAATGTAGGTGTGGGGAGCTCCAGAGCAACCCTGATGATCACTGCAAGAGAGGGTGGGCAGCCAAAGTTGGAACTAATAAGGACCAGAGAAAGCTCCTCTCCCAAGTCCCAAATGAAGTTTTTTTTTTTTTTTTTTCTTGTGTTTCTGAGGACCACTCAGGGATCCTGGCTCTTGTTCTGCTAACATTACATACAGTAATGAGGAATCTGAGCTTTTTCCATCCCATGTGGGATATCCAAAAGGGAGTGGGTGGACTCAAAGTTCTCGGCCTCTGAATGCACTCCAATTTCCCATGGACGGTTGGCAGTGGGATATAGCCCTTGGTGCCCACACGGATAGTCATGGGTGAGGAGCCAGGAGTCTCCAGGGTTGGGATACAAGCCTTCTCCTGTCCTCCTGCTCCACTCTGGGATCTACCCACCCCTGCTCTGTGCATATGACCTCTTGTGAAGAGGCTGTCAGGATCACTTTGGAATCCCACTGTATCTCTTTATAGTTTTTGCTCATGGCTAATGCAGACTTGAGTCTGCTGTGTGTAAGTTACCTCTTATATTCTTGATGGGCTAAATTTCACATCTTCCTCACACATTCTAAGAAGGTAGAAGATTTCTCTGCTCTCCCATTCTTTCACAGGTTATCATTGGGTATTAAAAGCATATTAGGTCTTTCAGTTCTTGGACATAGATCAGCAAGCAGCCTGACTCACATTGATGGTTGGTTCATTGATTACATTGCAATATCTTAGTGCAGGTGATACAGGTTGTTGGAGGTTGAAACAATATTACAATGTACAGGTATTATTTTTCTGATTGACATCATTACATCTTAAATTAAGGCAAACATATGGCATTGAAACTTTTGGGGTTGGCTCATTTCCCTTAGCATAATGACTTCCAGTTGTGGTATTTGGCCAGAAAAATCTTTCATTTTTTTGGCAAACTGTATAATATTCTGTGGAGTAAATGAACCACAGCTTTCTTCTGCAGTCTTCTGTTGATGGGCATTTTGGTTCGTTCCAAGTTTTTGCAATTGTTGATTGTGCTGCTATGAACATAGGGGTGCATGTTGGTTTCTCGTGCAGCAGGTGTTTTGTGTATATTCCTCGGAGTGCTATTGCTGGATCATATGTTATGCAAATTTTCAGTTGTTTGATTGTTCCCATACTGATTTTCATAGAGGCTATACCAACCTGCATTCCCACGTGGGAGCAGTGGCGTAAGGTTCCCTTTCCCCTCATATTTGCCAGCAATTGTTGTTGGTGGTTTTTTGAATGTGAGCCATTCTCACTGGTGTTAGGTTGTACTTCATTGTTGTCTTAATTTGAATTTCTTTTATTACCAAGGAACTTGAACATTTTTGCATATGTTAGTTTGCCATTTTGAATAGTTTCTTTATGAATTGCTTGCCCATTTCTCGTGTCCATTTCTTGAGTGGTTTGTTTTGGTGTTTTGATTTCTCTAGAGAACTTTGTATATTCTGGAGATTAGCCCTCTGCCACCTATGTAGTTTGCAAAGATGTTCTCCCATTCTGTGGGATGTTTCTTTACTTCATTCAATGTTTCCCTTGCTAAACAAAAGCTGCTTAGTTTGATGTAGACCAATTTGTTTATCCATGCCTTGATTGCTATTGCTTTTGGAGTTCTTTATACGAATCAGGGCCTATACCCAAATCTTGATCAGTGTTTCCAACATTCTCCTCTAAAAGTTTGAAGTTTTCTGAATGTATGTATAGGTCTTTTATCCATTTAGTTTTGATCTTAGTGTATCGTGAGAGATTTGGGTCTATCTTCTTGCTTCTGCAGTCTGTTAACCAGTTGTCCCCAATGGCATTTATTGAAGAGACCTTCCTTTTTACACTGATTGTGGTCTGATTATTTTTGTCAAAGATGAGTTGACTGTATCTATATGGGCTCCCTTCTGTTGTTTTCATTCTGTTCCATTGGTCTTCCTCTCTATCTTTGTGCCAGTAACAGGCTATTATGATAATCACCGCCCTATAGTATGTCCAGAGGTCTGGGATTGTGATTCCCCCTGTTAACTTTCTATTCTTCAAGATGGTTCTAGCTCTTCATGGGTTTTTCTGTTTCCAGATGAACCTTTGCATAATTTTTTCCAGTTTTATAAAGAATCTTTTAGGGCCTGGCGGCATGGCCTAGCAGCTAAAGTGCTCGCCTTGAACACATGGAATCCCATAATGGTGCCGGTTCTAATCCTGGCAGCTCCACATCCCATCCAGCTCCATGCTTGTGGCCTGGGAAAGCAGTGGAGGACGGCCCAAGCTTTGGGATCCTGTACCCATGTGGGATACCTGGAAGAAGTTCTTGGATCCTGGCTTCGGATCGGCATAGCATCGGCCATTGCCCTAATTTGGGGAGTGATTCATCAGACGGAAGATCTTCCTCTCTGTCTCTCCTCCTCTCTGTATATCTGACTTACCAATAAATAAATAAATCTTGAAAATAATAAAAAATGACAAAGAATGTTTGGATACTCTTCTTGAGATTGTATTGAATGTCTATATTGCTTTTGTCAGTATGGACATTTTTACAATATTGATGTTACCTATCCAGGAGCATGGAATGTTTCTCCATCTTTTGAAGTCTTCCGCAATTTCTATTTTGAGTTTTTTTTTTTACTTTTTCTCAAAGAGGTCTCCTACGTTTTTGGTTAGGTTTATTCCTAGATATTTCATACTCTTCTCTGTTATTTTGAATGTTATCCTGCTGGATAGATGGTTTTCCATCCTGGGCCTGTTTGCAAACACGATGGCTGTTGATTTTTGGTCATTTATTTTATACCCTGTCACTCTACCCAACTCTAATATAAGTTCTAGCAGTCTCTGTATTGAGTCTCTTGGTTCTTCTATATAAAGGATCATGCTGTCTGCGAATAATGGAAGCTTGACTTCTTCATTTCCCATTTGGATTCCATTGATTGCTTCTTCTTGTCTTATGGCCGCTGTGTGTGCCTCTAGAACTATGTTGAATAGCAGTGGTGATAGCGGGCATCCATGTCGTGTTGCAGATCTCATTGGAAATGGTTGTATTTTTTCTCCATTCAGTATGATACTGGCATTGGGTTTTTTTATATATTGCTTTAAATATGTTGTGGATGGTTCCTTCTATGCCTACCTTGGTTAGGGTTTTTAGCAAGAAGTGGTGTTAGATTTTGTCAAAAGCTTTTCCTGCATCAATTGATACTATTATATGGTTTTTGTTTGTTGGATATTGGATGTGGTGTATTAAATTTATGGATTTTTGGATATTGAACCATCCCTTCATTCCTGGAATGAATCCTACTTGATCCAGGTGAATGATCTGCCTGGTGGTTTTTTTGTTTTTGTTTTTGTTTGTTTCTTTGTTTTTTTTTTTGTTTGTTTGTTTTTCTTTTTTTTAGTTCTATTGGCTAGGATTTTATTGAGAATCTTTGCATCAATGTTCATCATGGAGATTTGTCTGTAGTTTTCCTTCTCTGTTAGTCTCTGTCCGGTTTTGGAATTAAGGTGATGTTGGCTTCATAGAATGAGTTTGGAAGGATGGCTTCCTTTTCTATTGTTTTGAAGAGTTTGTGGAGGATTGGAGTTAGCTCTGTTTGGAATGTCTTATGGAATTCTGTAGTGAAACCGTCAGGACCTGGGCTTTTCTTTATTAGTAACTCTTTGATCATTGACTCAAACTCTGCTTCAGTTATGGGTTTATTCAGGTCTTTTGTTGCCTCTGGGTTAAGTTTTGGTAAGTGGTGGGAGTCTAAGAACCTTTCCATTTCCAGCTGGTCTTCTGACTTGTTGGAGTACAGTTGTTTGTAATAATCACTGATGATTTTCTTGATGGTTTCAGTGTCTGTTGTTAGGATGCCTCTTTCATTCTTGATGCTATTAATCCTCATTTTCTCTTGTTTCTTTCTTTGTTAGTTGGGCTACTGGGGTGTCTAATTTGTTTATCTTCTTGATAAACCAGCTTTTTGATTGGTTGATTTTGTGTCATTTTTTAAAAAATTTTATATGGTTTATTTCCTCCCTGGTTATGATGATTTCTTGTTTCCTATGGTTTTGGGGGACATTTTTCTGTTGTTTTTCCAATTCCTGGAGGTGTGTGGTTACTTCCTGTACTTGGTGTCTTTCTTGGGCTTTGATGTAAGCACCAATTGCAATGAGCTTGCCCCATAGCACTGCTTTGGTAGTGTCCCACACGTTCTGGAATGTTGTATCTGGGTTTTCATTGGTTTCCATAATTTTTTTTATCTCGTCTTTCACTTCTTCTCTGACCCATTGTTCATTTAATAACATATTGTTCAGCCTCCAAGGGGTGGTGTATTTTCTGGGGCATTTAAAGTTGTTGACATCCAGGTTCACTTCTTGTGGTCTGAGAATGTGCATGGTATGATTCCAAAATTTTTTGATGTTAGTTAGGCTCTCAACTGTGTGTTTGACGCCGAGATTTTCATTTTTGAGTAGTTTTATTTCTGTAATTGTGTGATTTTTGAATTCCTTAAGTTCCTCCCAACACTTTTCATTGTCCTGGAAGAGTATCATAATTTCTTTCCTGAACTCCTTGCCTGGTTTGTCTTCAATTTCTTCATCTGTAATCTCTGTGATTGACTAGGCCTTTTTGTGAGTTTTTGGGGTGTCACTGGCTCCTTCCTCTGATTCATTTATTTTCCTGTGACTTTGCCCCATGTCTCCCTCTTCTGCCACCTAGTGGGTGACCTGAAGTCTTGCTCGTCTAGTTTTTTTTTTTTTTTTTTTTTTTTTTCATCTCAAATTCCTGGTGCTAAGGACCTGTTTTACTCTGGCTGAATTTGCATACTTCTGGAGTTGAGGAGGGTTTCCTTGTTTGCTTTTCACTGAGGTCCCCTTCCCAACCACTTGGCTGGTTTTGCCTCCTGCCAAAGACAGGCACCTTCCCGCTTTAGAGATTCAATATGGATCGCTCCCGAATTTCTCCTGTGTTAGTGACTTACTAAAGTCTTGCAGTCCAGGGCTCCCTCCCTGCCACTTTCCGGCTGTGGATCCCAGTACTTTGTGATTATTCTACTGCTGTGTGCCATTTCTCTCAGTCCTGGTGAGACTGGGGAATTTCACACAGTGTTGCCCGTGGTTCTTGCCATCTCAGGCTCACTACAGTCTGCTCGCATCCCTATTTTCCAAGACCCTTGGCTACATTAGTCTAACACCAGCGGCCATCATGATTTCATCCTGGAGGAGTCTTTAATCAGCTCAGCTCTGACCATTGTGGCCTTTGGGGATATGAATCAGCAGATTCCCTCATTGTATATCTGACTTTCAAATAAAAATAAATCAATATTTAAAAAAAATAGTATGTGGCTAACTCATTCCCCCAATACAAATTTCCATTTTCTTCTCATTTTCAGACAAAAATTAATCATTTTTCATGGATTCACATACAAATCCCCAGTCCATTGAATGGGTTCATCAAATGAGCAACAATCACTAACCAGAGAACATATATTTCAGTTGTTAGTGTATTTGTCCAGCAACAAGAGGCCTATATGCACTTGAAACCTCATTAATCCATTTCAAGATGGACTTTTTCTGGGTAGATGTGTTAGAAACCTATGCTAATTTATTTTTAAATATTATTTTGAATTATTTGAAAGGTATTATTGCATACAGTCTGATATAAGATCTTGTACCTCCTGGCTCCTTTTCTTACTGCCTGCAATGGCCAGTGATATAGCCATTCATTTCAGGTTTTTAGTACCACTGTCATCAGCCTGGTACCTACAGCATGGGACCTATCTGTATTCCACGGCTCTAGTATTATATCCTAGAGAATAAATGCACAGTGTGCCTTGTGTTCATCCTAGATGAGAAAACTGGGATCAACTTCACATGCTCTAGTCTCAAGATTGGGGATGTTGGTTTTATAGGCCAAAACATC
This sequence comes from Ochotona curzoniae, assembly GCF_017591425.1. Taxonomy (NCBI): domain Eukaryota; kingdom Metazoa; phylum Chordata; class Mammalia; order Lagomorpha; family Ochotonidae; genus Ochotona; species Ochotona curzoniae. The sequence goes on along the minus strand of NW_024465184.1, from coordinate 52,894 downwards.
ATTCGGAACTCTGACTATTACATGAGAAGTATCATTGATGCCATACTGTCTCTAGCCATAGGAATTGTTACCAAGCCCCAATAAGACTCAGGTATGACAGTAAAACAAGGAGGAGCTATATCATCAATCTCAGCACCAAGGACTTTGTCCAGGAAATTATTGACACCAAACTCTCTACACATCAGGTATGCTCACAAAGGGAGTCTCTTGTTCACACGGAAATTGGTGATTCTGTTACTATATAGTCTATCTCAGAAAGAACCACCATGTCCTTTGTATACATAGCTGATACTGAGAAAAATGAATCATACAAAGACTACGTTATTGGGCTTCCCGGGAACAAAGCCAAAGATACAAGCCGAGTCAAATCCTGACCCAATTAATTAGGTCATGGAGGGTTTGTGTCTGTATTTGTTTGTTTGTGTATTCCCTTTGTGCGTGTGTTTGAGTTTGCTTGCTCTGTGTGTGTGTGTGTGTGTGTGTGTGTGTGTGTGTGTGTGTGTGTGTGTGTGTGTGTTATTCAGGATAACTGGCATTTTCCTAATCTAGGTCACTGATCGAACATAGACATCAATTCGGAGACCTGCAGATTATTCATCTTAGGAATTGCAAAGTTCTTCTTTGCCTTTGAAAATGAAATGAAGTTCTTCACACAATGAACAACAACTTCAAGAATGTGCCTCTTGTAAACATGCCCCACAAATGATACTCACAGAAATTCCCATGAAAGACAAAAAGGAGTAGCAACTACCAAAAGCAAAGGCAAATGTGGAGCACACCACACTAAAAGGCTAACAGAAGACTCAATCAAAGCACAACCCAAAATATAATGACAGGACCAAACTGCCCCTTACCCATAATAACTCTGAACTTAAATGGCTTAAACTCATCAGTCAAAAAGCAATATCAGTCTATCTGCTGCTTAGAGGAGACACATCTTACCAACAAAGATCAGAGGCAATGGAAACTGAAGTGATAGAAAGAGATATTGCAAGTGAAATGTAAGCAAAAACGTGCAGGACTAAACATTCTTTTATCAGATGACATAGGCTTTGATGTAAAGAACATCAAAGAGATGAAGATGGACACCACATAATGATCCAAGGATCCATTCAGAAAGAAGATCACCATAATAAATGTATACATGCCTAATGCCAGAGCATCTAGCTATGTGAAACAAATATTAATGGCTTTGATGGGAGAAAGAGATTCCAATATGATCATAGTGGGGGATCTTAATGCCCCATTCACATCAAAGGACAGATCAAAGAGACAGAAACTAAGCAAAGAAATAACAGAACTCACAAAACTCTAGAAATGGACTTAGTTTACATGTATGAAGCAGTTAGTCATAAAGAGAGAGAATACACTTTTTCTTTAGAATCAGAGCATTGGAACCTTCTCCAGAACTGACCATCTTATTGGTTACCCTACAGTTGAAAGAGATGGAAAAACAACAGTAACTCAATCCCAAGATTAGAACCCAAAAAGAAATAATTAAACTAAGGGAGGGAATAAACAAAATTGAGATACAGAACTATAATAAGATATAACTTATGTATACCACAAATTAAGCCTCAACAAATTTTAAAACTTAAAATTATACTAAGCAACTTCTCAGACCATCATTGAATGAAGCTAGAAACCAAGAAGTCCAAAACACCGAGGAAGACTTGCAAACACATGGAGACTAACAATTGTTGCTAAATGAGCAGTGGGTTAGAGAGGAAATCAAAGGAGGAATCAAGGCAGTGCTAGGGAGAAGTTCATTTCAATCAGTGCCTATGTCAAGAAACTGGAAAAGCATGAAATAAATCGGCTGGCCCTATAGTTGAAGGAGAAGGAAAAACGAGTAGCACAATCCTAAGATTAGAAGCCAAAAGGAAATCATCAAAACAAGGCAGGGAATAAATGAAATAGAGATACAATATCTATACATTAGATCAATGAATCAAAGAGCTGTTTTTTTTTCTGTTAGATTTTTTTTTTTATTTTTATGAAAAAGCGGATATAGAAAAAGGAGAGACAGAGAGGAAGATCTTCCATCCGATGATTCAGTCCACAAGTGAACGCAACTGGGAATGCTATGCCAAACTGAAGCCAGGACCTTCTTCCGGGTCTCCCATGCGGGTGCATTGTCCCAAAGCTTTGAGCTGTGCTCTCCTGCTTTCCCAGGATACAGGCAGGGGGCTAGATGGGCAGCGTGGCTGCCGGGATTAGAACCAGCACCCATATGGGACCCCAGCATACAAGGTGAGAACCTCAACCATGGCGCCACCACGCTGGGCCCTCAAAGAGCTGGTTCTTTCAGAAAATTAACAAAACAGACTCCCCACTAGCCCATCACGAACTATTACAAGCAACTATCTGCAGCAAATCAGATGACGTAAAGAGATGGATAGATCTTTGGACACATACAATCCACCACAATTGAATCTAGAAGCAATTAATTTTAACAGAAATATCATTAGCTATGATTTTGAGTCAGTAATTAAAGCCCTCCCAAATAAGGAAAGTCCCACACCAGATGGCTTCACTGCTAAATTCTAACACACATTTCGAGAGGAATTTACCAAAATTGTCACAAACATTTCCAAGCAGTAGAAAGCGAGGCAGATCTTCCAAACACTTTCTATGAAGCCAATATCACTTTAGTACCAAAGCCACAAAGAGAAACAACACAAAAAGAGAAATACAAACCAATATTCTTGAAGAACATAGATTCAAAGATCCTCAGCAAAATACTAGCCAACCAGATCCAACAGCGCATCAGGCAGAGCATTCATCTGGACCAGGTGGGATACATCCATGCATTGCAGAGATGCAGGGATGATCAAGCATCAGCCGATCATGAAATGTGATACATCACATTAACAAATAAAAAATAAAAATCATATGTCCTCTCAACAGATGCATTGAAGGCATTTGATAAAATCCAGCACACTTCATGCTGAAAACCCTAAGTATGGCAGGCATAGAAGGAACATTCCACAACACAATCAAAGCAATTCATGAACAACCCAACATATCAGCATCATACTAATGGGGACAGATTGGAAACCTACCCACTAACATCAGGAACTAGACAGGGATGCCCACTGTCACCACTGATTTTCACTACAGTATTGGAATTCCTTGCCAGAGCCACGAGGCAAGCAGAAAACAATTAAAGCAATCCAAATTTGAACTGAGGAACTGAGATTATCGCTACTAGCAGACTACATGATTCTCTACCTAGGAGACCAAAGGATTCATCCAAGAGTCTTTTGGGACTCAGAAGAGACTTTGGCAGAGTAGCAGGATAAAGAATGAGTGAGCACAAGTCAATGACACTGGTGTACACAAACAATTCTAAGGCTGAGAAAGGAATTTTTAGTAGAGTAAGTTTTAACATAGAAGAGTGGAATCTTCAATACCTAGGAATTAAGCTACGTAAATATGTGGAAGATATCTATGAAGAGAAGTATAAAATATTTAAGAAGTAAATAGAAGAAGATCTTGAAAGATTGAAAAATTACCATGTACCTGGAGTGGCAATATCAACATCATCTAAAAGACCATATTAGCAATAATGATATTCAGATTCAATGCAATCCCAATAATAGATTTCTCAGAAATAGAAGCAAAGGTATCAAAGTTCATTTGGAATCACAAAAGCCCAGAAATAACCTAAGCTATCTTGAATAATAAAAAGCCAAGTGAAAGGAATCACAATTCCAAACCTCAAGACAGATGCAGATCAGTGGTCATCAAAACACTCTTGTATTGTATCAGAAACAGAGAAGGTGATCAGTGGAACAGAATACAAACACCAGAATGGAGTCCACACATGTAGGGTCAACTAATCTTTGACAAGAAAGCTGGAAACTATCCAAGCAAAAATCTGGATCTATTCAGCAAGTGCTGTTCGGATAACTGTATAGCAGCTGCAGAGGTAAGAAGCCAGGAACACAACTGTCCAACTATAAAAATTGGCTCTAAATGGATCAACGACCAAAATCTACACCCAGAAACAATCAAACTTTTCAAGAAAAACATAGGAAGCATACTCGAAGATGTAGCAACAGGGAAAGACTTCTTAGAAAAGTAACCAAAAGCACAGGCAATCAAAGCCAAAGTGAACAAATGGGATGTCATCAAACTAAAAAGGTTCTTCTGTGCACCAAAGGAAACAAATGAACAAAGTGAGGAGGTATACAACAGACACAGAGAAAATGCTTGCACAACGCACAAGTGAATAGGAACTAATATCAAGGACTTAAAAGGAGCTACACAATCCCAGGGACAATAAAAAACAAACAAACAAACAAACAAAAATAAGTAAACAATCTGTGAAGAAAAGGGCAAAGGATTCTGCAGACATATTTTTAAAAAATATATTCAGAGGAAAAGATGCTCAGGCTCCCAAGAAATTAGAGAGACACACTTTAAGCCATGTTGAAGTACTGCTTAACTTCAGTGAGACTGGCCTACATTCAGAACTAGAATAACAACACCTGTTGGCAAAGCTGTATATAGAAAGGTAGTCTCCTTCACTGTGGGTTGGAGTGTAGGATAATGAAGCACTGTGGAAATCAGTATGGAGAGTGCTTGGGAACTGCAAAAAAAAAACAAACCTGCCATACAATACAGCTCTCCCGCTCCTAGGAATATAATCAAACACATAGAAAATCTGCATATGGGAAGAAGATCTCTAAGCCAATATTTGCAGCAGCACAATCTACAATAGCAAAGACATGAAAATAATCCAGATGTGCTCCCATAGAAAAATGGTTAAAGAAACTGTATTACTTATTCTCCATAGAAGATTATTATCTATTAAGAAGAACAAACATGCCATGGACAACCAGGTTGTCCCAAAGAGAATCCATTATGCTCAATAAAATGTGTCAATCACCAAACAGCAAATATAATATTCCTAATATAAGAAAACTATCATGGAAATTGTAATTTCTATAACCTGCTCTGGCTTGTAATGTTCACCAACCCATACAAAGCCAATTGGAAGGCACGATTGCACCAAGTCCTGGAATAAAACACAATGGCGTGTATGATAACTGAGTCTGGGAATGGATCAAGTGGAGGAAGTTGGGAAACTCCACTGGCAAGTCATAGCTTTCACTGGTGAATATGTGGTCCAGACCTGGGGGTCAGACAAGCTGGGCAAAGTAGCTCCAACAGCTGGCTAATGTGTCAATTGGTAATGGAATGGAGTGTACTGGGCAAGACTGAGCAAATGTTAGCCCACAATTGAAACTAGTAACCAGAATGGAGCATAGGTCATGCCAAGCTCTTGCACCTAGTGGTCTGCATGAGCCAAAGATGCTATGCCAGAGTGTCTAAGGCAGAGATCGGGCAAGTGAGGGGCTGTGCCAAGCTATGTCAGAGCAACCACTGGCAAGCGCATGATCTATGGCTGAAAATAGGCTCAGGTGTGAGATAATGGGACACCCTCAATGGGTTGAGGCTCCCACCAAGTGGTGTGGGGGCTAGAATGGGTGCTGCATTCACATTAAAATATGGTTGTAGTCTCCCCTGGCACAAGTATGGATCGTGAGACTGGACGCACCATGCTGGGCCAGATTCAACACTGGTGTCTTGTAGGACCAGGGTAGATGTGTAATGAACTAGGCTAGGTCTCAACTGGCTTACTGGGCCTTGTCTGTGCCATATGTGGGTATGGACAGGCCCCAGCCTGTATCAGTCCTCTCCCTTGTAAAGACTCACATGTCTCTCAAGTGATATTAAAGCTCACCACCAAGGTGTATGGAAAAACACATCTACTAGTCTTAGCTCCAGGAATTAAAAGCCCAGATTTCTGCCATTTCTCACTCTAACCTTCTGGCCTTCAGGTTGGATCTTCAGGTTGGATGCATTGCTAATCAATTTTTATAGTCTTTTTTTTTTTTTGATAAAATACTTTCTTCATTTTTCTTAACTTGGGAGTCACACTAATTGTTCTCCTCTTTGTATTGTCTTTTGGCCTGATGTTTGAGTTCCATGATTCAAGCCACTCAGAGAGAACTCTGCACACTCAAATGTAATAATAGAGGGGGGATTGCTGGGTACATTCAGTTGATGCACGATCCACCTTCCTTTGCATGCACACACTGCGCAACCCTGAGGAACAATTCTAATCCTTTCAGGCATTATTTGCTACTGTGGAGTTGGTTTTATACTCAATGAGAGCCTGGAGGTTAGTGTTGATAATAACATTTTGTAAAAGGGACTTTTATTATGCATACTGTTTTGGCTGTCCCCAATGACCTCATGTTAATCAAGGGACATTTATTTGGAGATTTCTTCTTTCCTTATTCTTTAGGTTTTCCTTTTCTTTGTGATAAAATATTTAGTTGTAGCGTGAGATTTGTGCTCTTATTCATTGTTCAGTAGTAGCCACTAGGTAACAGCCAGGACTCCAAGGCCAAGGCACATTTGATTACCTACTAATTAGTCATACATTCCTACTACATTCCTATTTCCACAACTTGCCCATCATTTCGTGGGAGAAATGTGTTACAAGAGAAAAACTAGAAACAATCCAAGACAAAGGTTTCAAATATGTAATCCCCCTGGAATTACAGGCTCTATAACTGCACAAACAGTCAAGCAATAATCAAAAGCAAGCTTTTATGATATTCATGAAATGCCCTATAATCCCTCTAGTTAAAACACTATAAAATTGGCTAAAAGAGCTACAGTTTCTATGCTGTAAAAGGGGCTCAACTTTAAGGGTCACAGTAACTATATTTTTTGGCATAGCAGTTTCGTCTCATACACCCATCACTTCCATTATAGTTTGTTACATTCTTAACAAGTCATTTCCCAGAACGCATGCCATATGTCTTGGCCAGATTCCAGTGCAATGGGTAGGCACACAATAAGGTGTTCAGAAATGGCATGGGCTTAATTCGACTGCTGCATGTAGTTGAATGCCTGTTCCCCAGCTCATTATCAATAGCATTAACTCCCAAGCTTACACCACTGCACAGGGCAAACAATAATGCATCAATTGATTATAGACACCTTAGTGGAGTGCTTGACTGTCCATGCAAAAAGAGGTGAAAATGAGTTCAGGTGGTTAGAGAGACACCTACTGTAACATGCCAAACAGCCTGGCAGCTACCCTAGGTCCTGCCAAACAGGGGAGCTTTCTCTTCAGACCTTTGACGATGTTGTGCCATCCAAACCTACTGCATGAACCCCACCAACTAAATCACCCTATACTGTTATTTTACTAAAGAATGCTTTTCTCACATTAATCTAAATGTATCTTCCAGTGTCCTTTTACATTCTCATTCAGTTACCTCCTATTGTTAGATACGAGAAGTCTGTGGGTAAGTGTTTAAATGTATGTGGTGAGGTCATGCTTGTTGTTGGAATGCATCCAACAAGGTAAAACGGGGATGACAGATTTAAGGCTGGGGATCTGTCCAAAACAGGATCCAGGAAGAGGAGGCACAGGACCTCTCACCCAGCATACATGCTCCCAACACTGAGTCCTCCAAGGTGTTTTCATGCACTCCTTGATCAGAGCTGAACATCCGTGGTCTGTCTCATCAGCTAAGCAAGGGCAGACAGTGCTCCTTATCTCTTCTGCATGTTAATAGTCCTTAAACAAAGCTACCTTGTTAATTTTCTCGGAACTTCCTGCTTACAATCATGATCTAATACTGAGTTGTGTTTGAGCTATTGCTTTATAAGTGGATAAGAACTGAAACCCTGAAAATACATCTTGTGAGTTGTCCGGGGAAACACCTCTCCCCCTTTCTTTTGACTGCTCCTCTCCCCAAGAACATGCAAGGTAAACTTGCAGCACTCGTTGAGATTTTTACAATCGTCAGAGGTCGGTCAGTCATTTGTGTGAAAAAGAAACTCAACCACAAACTTCCTCATGAACAGCAGGAAATATGTTTCTTGTCCCTCACCTATAACTTTCCAGGGTGCACCATAGTGAAAATGTGGATCCAAAGAGTATATGACAAGAGAAAAATAATTCCAGTACAGCATGTCATTGAGCCAAGAATTTCACTGAGAAATTTCTTTCCCTATTTCTGTATTGAAGACAACATTTTAAGAGAACATATACATGTAATATTCTCAATAATTTATTTCAATGTAAGGAGAAATACATCAGAATACAGAAATAATGTCAAGAAAAACTAAAAATTCAAGAGAATTATTCCATGAAGACAACAACATTCCTTTATAGACAATAGGATGAAATGCACATTTGACTCAGATTAAAGAAAAATACCAAGTCTTTTATCATCAATGTGCACAGGTAAATATGTGGGAATTCCTGGTTAGATAACTTGCTATTCACAAGGGAAATTCAGCCTGAATAAATTAACTTTATTCATAACTGTTATTCATAACAGCATTGTAAATTTATGTGTCTAATAATTTCTAATTTGGATGATGAGATTCTCTTCTCCACCAGGTGATTCGGGCTACAGTTTGAATTCTTTTTTTGGAACAATCTGCTGAGTCAGCCACATAGTGTCATTCATTCTGTTTCCATATTGGTGGTTCCAATGTAAACAAGTTATCATTTATAACATACAAACCTTGGCATGTGGTTTCAGCTGCACATAACCTAATAATGAGTTCAATAACAACCAATGTCCTACTTCGTGTGGGTAACACTGAACTACAAAAAAGTGCTTCCTCACAACTCATACTTAATATTCAGAGAGTCAAAGAGCAGTGCAAGTAAACAGCTAGATGTATTGAGCTTTTCTTCTTTAGCAAATTTACAAACTGCTAGAAAATCACCTTTTATTTACAAAATCAGTAATATTGGAGAGCATGACCCATTTTCTGTTTATAACCCTGTCTCTTCTTTTAAGAAATATGCACAAGCCATGTAATAAATGCGTTGCTTCTTTTGCTGTTGCTGGTGTTGCAGATGTGTTATTTGAGGAGCTTATATACACTTGATGTATACACATTCACACTGAATTAGTCACACTAAAATATTTTCTTGTATTCTCTCAATTTCCGCTTCCCTTGCATAGTTGTTAAATATTTATATATGTTACAATCTATAATATATAATTAAAATGCATATACTCTACAAGCATAATATGTATTATAATATAACATTTATAATGGTTCCTTTTGAACCATTGTCCATATGAAATTGTCAGGAAATACTTAAATAACAGAGTGATGAACTTAGGACTATTTTGGAAGGACTACGTCATTGTAATGATAGAGGGGGAATGGTGGTGTGGAGTGTGGGTAAGGGGGAAATTAAATCCAACAACCTATGGAACTGCATCACATAACAAATAAATCTGAAATTAAAACTTTTTAAAACTTTGTATGGAAACAAATTAACTTGATACAGTTCTGCTGTGTGACTATTGGGCTGCCTCTAAGAATACACAAGATGCCAGCGACAGATCCGGGTAAAAAGTTTTCCACAGTTGGCCCCATTTGTGTTCTCCTGCATGGCTGGGAGTGATGGGAGAAATGCTCTGTGTGTTCTTCCAAAGGAAAACCAGAGATTTGAATATGCAGTCAGTCCTGCATTTGTTCTGTGCCTGCCTGCTCAATGGAGACCTGTTCTCCCTGGAGCTGAGCTTCTGTGTGGCACTATTTTACTCTCAAAATATGTGCAACAGGGCCTGGCAGCGTGTCCTAGTGGCTAGTCCTTGCCTCGAATGTGCCAGGATCCCCTATGGGTGCCGGTTCTAACCCTGACAACTCCACTTCCCATCCAGCTCCCTGCTTGTGGCCTGGGAAGGCTGTCGAGTATGGCCCAAAACTTTAGGACCCTGCACCTGCATAGAAGACCAAGAAGAGTGTCCTGGTACCCAGCTTCAGATCCGCACATCACCAGTCAATGTACTCACTTGGGGAGTGAATCATCGGACGGAAGATCTTCCTCTCTGTCTCTCATCTCTATATATCTGACTGTAATAAAAATTAAATAAATCTTTAAAAAAAAATAGGTGCAACAGCCACAGCTAGGCCAAGCCAAAGACTGGAATCATGGACTCAATTTAGATTTCTCAGGCAGGTGACAGATACCCAGACTCAGGAGCCATCACCTACTGCTTCCCAGTTTATGTGTTAGTAGATATATTGAAGCAGGATCAGAGGGGAACTAATATCCATGCACATAAGGACATTTTCCCTGCTAGGCCAAGTGCATATTCTCTCCTCTCAAGTAATAATTGGTTGTATGATGTTAGCATTGTATTACTCTATGCATTATGCTCCACTTGGCATTACTCAACACTGTATAGGAATATGACAAAGCATCCATACAAAATGTGAAATAACCTATGGCTCTTCAGGGCCAGGTATGGCATAGGTAAAGCATCATCCACAATCCTAGAATTTCATTTGGGACATGACTGGAGTCTTGGTGCCCCTCTTTGGATCAAGCTCACTGCTAATGTGGCAAAAGAATATTGCAAGATAACATACGTGCTCTGGCACCTACACACATGCGGGAAATCTCAGACAAATCCTGGTTTTTGTAGTAATTTGGGGCAGACTGAACAGATGAGAAACTTGCTTTCCTCTATCCTACCCTAGTCCGTCTATTCCTTCCCACACTCCCTTTCTTCTACCTACCTCATTTTTTTCTCCTCCCTTTCCAGTCCCCAAGTCACTCTCTCTGATATACATAAATGGTTTTAAATTATACACAGATTTGAAAATTTATGACAACAACAACAACAACAACAACAAAACCTTTCAACTCTATTATCTATGAGATTATTTTTCTCTACTCTCACATGGATATGCCACTGTCGGTTGGTGCACCTGTTCACCTGCCTTAAAGCCTAGAAGAGTGTCCATCTTTTTGTTGCCATGAATACAGCTTTTATGGATATGCATGCACAAGTTTGAGTATCACAAGCAACTTAGCAAGCACTGTATAACAAAATTTAAATAAGTTCTCAGGAAACAGTGATCTAATCACCCACATACATTGTAATCATCTTAGTTTGTGTGAGCACACAGCATAGTATTTATACACACAGAGAAAATGCATGAGGATGTGTTTCTCAGAAAGTAAGCATTCTCACAGTGCAATGAAGCACTGTACTGGTTTTGAACTGATTTGGTAATTATGTAGATTTAAGGCAGCTGGAAAACAAGGTAATTCTGCATTTACCTTGGACAAATTCCCAAAATAATTTTGACAGAATCAGATTTTAGTTGTGATATATGTATGTATGTATGTATGTATTTGTATATTTTTTAAAAGATATTTTTATTGGAAAGTCAGATATACAGAGAGACGGAGAGACAGAGGAGAAGCACACCAGTTCACTGGTTCACTGCCTAAGCAGCTGAAATGGTTCCTGGAAGAGGCAGGAGACACATGCCAGGTCTCCCACGATTGTGCAAGGTCTCAAGACTTTCCACTGCCTTACCAGGCTACAAGCAGGGAGCTGGGTGAGAAGCGAGATAACTGGGATAAGAAATGGTGCCCAAATGGGATCCCAGTGCATGCAAGGTGAGGACTTCAGCTGCTAGGCCACCGCAGCTGTCATCCCACACCCATCTTTAATAAAAGATTTATTTATTTTTAAATTGAAACGTCCGATATACAGACAAGAGGGGACACAGAGAGGAATGGCCTATGTATGTTCTGAGCTTTCACATAATTCCCAGTTGTTAATTTAACTTTCTATAATCTCTGGATCTGAGGTGATATAACACTGGGCTGTTAATGATTGGGCTTTTTGATATTTTTCACACACATTGCTAAAATATCTATTTATGTATAAATATTTATACATATATATACACATGAATATTCAAGAAGTATGTATATTTAAAGTCCTTTCTCATTTTGAAATCATGCCTCATTTACTTATATTCCTTCCTAAAACGATAAAGGGTCCTCCAGCCACATGTTCTATGGTCCTGATAAAACATTAACATTGTTATACTTTCCATGCTCATCGAGACATTTAATATATTTCTTGAATTCAATTTGTGTCTTTAGCTGAATTCTTTTGAGGTTTGGTCAAGGTGAACATACTCAAATTTGTAACCTTTTCTAAATTAAGGTTTTCCATTTTTCTTTTCTTTTTCTTTTTCTTTTTTCTTTTTTTTTTCATTTTAGAGAGATTTCCCTGATACTTTATCTTCTTCAGCTACATAATCAAGTATTAAATATATATATTTCTGTTACATTTCTGTACTGCAATGTTCTCATTTATTCTGTTTCACTTTTTCACCTTTTCCTATCTGGCAATAAAATTTCATTTCTTTCTCATTTTAATTTGTAAACAATTCATTCATCAGGGTTAGCAAAAGTACCCATTCACTACAACACTGATATAGCAAAGTGATACTAATGGAGAAAATAGATTTCACAACTCATACATGCAATCATAATACCACAATTAATGGCTTAGAAGATGAAAATGAGATCAATACCACTGCCAAGAGGAATCCAAGTGAGAGGTATAACCTCACTTTCATAGTAAGTAATACATGTACAGTCTCCAGAATTCAAGGAAACAGGATCCACTAATTCCAAGGTTCAAAGGGAAAGTCCCTACCTCAGAGACCTGCCTCCAATAAAACAATTAACACATTGCCATTAGCTTTTCAGAAAGCAGTATACATGGAGAGGTGCTGAATAGAAAAGAATATGCATTAGTTCAGATGCCGAGATTTCAGAAAATAGTACACATGTACACAATGACCACCATCATATGCACAGACACTGCCCACCAAAAACCAACCTACATGTGCTACAGCTCAATTGAACAAAATACACTGCCGGAGTCCAGCTCCAGCTGAGTTCAGAACTCACGAAGGGTGCATGGATGAGGCGCAAAGAGGAAAGAAAGAGACAGACCACTAGGACTTGATGATCATAATGGACAATACGGGAAAGCTGTCCGCTTTATTTATACAAAATCAGTCAAATTCTGGCTCAGACTCTTTATGTCATGAACAAATGGATATTTCTAAGGATAATTCTGCCATTAGTTTTACTCAGAAACAATAGAAGTTCCTGCTAGGATTCTTATCCTACAACTCAATCTTGTATCAGAAAGAAAAGGAGAACTTAAAGATCAAGGAAAGAATGAAAGCCTAAATATAGGTCCCTTGATTGGCATAAGTTCAATGGGGTCAGTCAAGATAATAGGAATAATAAAAGGGCCCCATTTGAGATCCCTTGATTAGCATAGGCTCAATGGGGACAGTCAAGACAATAGGAATGATAAAAGGGCCCCATTTGAGATCCCTTGATTAGCATAGGTTCAATGGGGACAGTCAAGATACTAGGAATGATAAACGGCCCCATTTGCAAGACATTGACCTCCAAGTTCAGGCTGTAGCAAATGTCAGGATGGATTAGAATTCTTCCGCAGGGCGGTCCAGTGTCCATGCAAAAGAAGGTGGAGTTGCATTCAGGTGGTTGTAGAGACATCCGCTGGGTGGGCCCTGCCAAACAGCGGGAAGTTCCTTGTGGCCCTGCCTGCAATGGAACACTCCTCACCACCTCATGTCCCCCACATCTACTGCACAGACCCCAGCATCTCCCCCTCTCTTATTATTAAGTTGGCGGGTGTGGAGTTCTCTGCGAGTGACTTGAATCATGGAGCTCAAACGTCGGAAAATGACTGGGCCAAAAAACAATACAAAAAGGAGAACAATTAGTGTTATTCCTAAATTTATAAAAAATGAGTAGGAGGTCTTATCAGAAATAAAAGATGAAAGAGATTGTAAGAATTGATTAGTAACACTTCCAGCATAGAGAGCCTGAAGGCGAGAGTGAGAGATGGCAGAAATCTGAGCATGTAATTCTTGAATGCTAAGGCTAGTAGATGTGTCATTCCATACACCTTGGAGAAGAGTTTTAACATCACTCCAAGAGACATGTGAGTCATTATAAGGGAGAGGAGTGACACAAATCCATTTATAAATACTATGGAAAGTGGTACCAGATCTGGTCTTTAGGTGTTGAATTTCATTACCTATATAAATCACTGCCTCTTCTAATGCATTAATCCTAGCCTCTAAATTCTTATCAATACTCTCCTGAGTAAATAGGGCAAAACTAACATTATGAGAAAGGGTATTAACATGATGAGCTGTATGAATTTGTTGTGTCAAAGCAGTCTCTGAAGCTGCAAGAGATCCAATGAGGGTAATGAAGGCAGTGAGACCTAAAAATAAGGAGATCACGAAGTGTTTAGGATGGGATAAAGCTGTAGAAATTGATTCCAAAGCATAAAGAGCAGCGTCATCGCACCATGGCTCAGACAAATTTACAGGTAGCATTACATATGAGGGTTTTTTCAAGATAACAAAATTAACAGGCTTCAGGGGAGAAACAAAACAATTAGTGATAACACACTTAGTACAAATTACAGTGTATAAAGAGCCATTTTGGGAAAGGGAGAGAGAACCTAAGGGTCCTTCTGTGAGGATTAGGAAAGGGGAGGGAAGGCAAGCACGTATGTTTTTGGAAACTGGTGACTCAAAGGGGCGTTGAAAAATAACTGAATCCGTTGCTGCAAACAATTTATATAAATGAGGCTGAGGAACAGGGTGAGTAGAGGGAAGAAGCAAGAAAATTGGAGTTACCCATCCTGGGCCATACCAGTGATTAATGACTGCGGCAGGTGGAATAAGGTCATCGGCCCAATCAAGGCGCTTCATCCAAAATTTAAAATATGAGTGCAGGTTATCATGAGGAGTGGAGGAGGACCACTCATACACAAGGTTTGTGTCATTAGGTACCTTAAAGGAAATGGGTTTGTCAGGAAATACACACTGGTACCAGGTTGGGTATTCTGTGTAGGGATTAATATGAACCCAGGCATGAAAGAGAGTTGCAGGATGTCGGCAAGCTGCAATAGATGAAGGGGCTGAAACAAAACGGTGAGCTTTAATTTGATCAGGTCCTGAAGAATCTGTAACTGAAGCAAAACTGAGAATCCAAAGTAGGCGTGTCTGTTCCCAGGATGGCAAGGAACCTGAAGGATTTTGAAGTTGATTAGGGTTAGGAGAATCTATAAAGACAAGGTGACGAGTTAAAGCAACGCATCCGGGGGTAGGGAGGACACCTGGTGATGAAAAGCAAACAGGTAAGGTATCTGCATGTCCCTGGTAATCAAAGGGTTGGGAAACCCTGTAGGAGACAAAGGAGTCTTGACCGCCTCCCATAAGGGAGGAGTCAGAAGTAAATACCTTAATCTCCTGATCATTCCCAGTCGGATGGAGTAAAGGAGGGTCAGGAACATAAGCCCAATATTGTTGGCCAATGGTCATGGGTAGGAAACCCACCTGAACCGTAAGGATGGCAAGCATGGTGACAAACAAATTATCAGGAGTACAGGGACTCTGTTGATTAATCATTAGCCGTTGGGCTGAAGAAGTTAGAGCTTTAACCTGGCCCCAGGTAGGAGGAGAGGAACGGCGTGTAGAGACTGCTTGTCGATGTGAAATGGGAGGAGGGTCAAGATGTAGACCAGACATGAGAACCGGAAGAAATTCTTCAGTGGTTGATACATCAGGCTCTCCAGGTAGGGTGGTCTCAGGAGTAGATGACTCAGGTGGGCATTTCGCAGGCATCTGAGGCAGAGGTGTCAACGGGGGTGACGGTGCATGAAGTCTCTTGCGGGGCCGACGCCTCGAGACTTGAGGAAGGCTGGACATGTCTAATTAGTCGATCTGGGATCCAAATTGGCGAGTCTGAATCCTGTGGAAAAACACAAGCATATCCTCTTCCAGATGTTAGGAGGAAATTGGGTCCTTTCCATTGACCCGTGAGGATGTCTTTCCATTTCACCATGGGCTTAGGGGAGGATGCAATGTGAGAACAATGTCGAGAGAATGAGCTTTCACCATGTTGGTCCAAATTAAGATGGTTAATTACAAACAAGGCATGATTTAAAATATATTGGGTGACGAATGTTTGAATTCACCCTGCTGTAATTTAAATATTTGAGTTTTTAAAATCTGGTTAGAACACTCAACTATAGCTTGACCTTGGGGGTTATAAGGAATACCAGTGGAATGAGAAATAGAAAACATAGAACAAAATGCTTGGAATGCTTTAGAAGTATATGCTGGAGCATTGTCTGTCTTTATAGCTCTAGGGCAGCTGAGTACTGCAAAGCAAGCACATAAGTGTTGTGTGACATCCTTAACTGCTTCCCCAGTTTGAGCCGTAGCCCAAATTACATGCGAAAAGGTCTCAACAACAACATGCACATATGCAACTTGTCCAAAGTTGGCAATGTGAGTTACATCCATTTGCCATAAATCATTAGGCCGTAAGCCTCTAGGGTTAACTCCCATCTTAGGGATGGGGTGCACCTGAGGACAGACTGCACATTCGCGCACAATAGCTCTGGCCACCTCATGGGGGAGGCGAAACTGGAATCTAAGTGCAGCAGCATTTTGATGATGAAGAGCATGATTTTGTTTTGCAGCCTGAACAGTACCCACTAGAGTTTTAGTTAGAGAGTTGGCGAGGGCATTGCTCTCATGCACTGGCCCAGGCAAATTAGAGTGGGCTCTCACGTGTCCTATGAAAAAAGGCAAATTCCTAAGATAAATTAGATCCTGCAGCTGGGTAAGCAAGGCAATGATGGCAGTGTGGCTGCCAGTTAAAGGAGTAGTCTCTATATGTGGGAAAAGAGTGGCAATATAAGATGAGTCAGTATAAAGATTAAAAGCAACATCCTTTAACCATTTAAATGCCTCAATAACAACACAGAGTTCCACCCTCTGGGCTGATTTCTCCTCTGTCTTAAAGGAAAACTGTTGAGAATCTATAATTAAAGCAGCTATTCCATTTGATGATCCATCTGTAAAGACTAAAGAAGCAGGTTGAGGCACAGGAGTTGAGGAACATTTCTTTTGAAACATAATGGGCTGACTCTTAACAAAATGTAAGAGAGGATTTTTGGGCAAATGATGTGAAATTTTACCCACAAAGGTTAAGAGTGCAATTTGCCACGTCTCATCCTCCGATATCAAATAAGTAAGCTGCTCAGAGCTATAAGGGATGATTATTTCATCCGCATCTTTCCCAAAAAGCTCCTTGCTCCTATAACGACCTTTTATGATCAAAGTAGAAATCAAAGCACAATAAGGAGTAATAGCCATTTTATGCATGGAAAAAAGATGTAGCCACTCTAAAGGCCCTTGATGCCACAAACATCCAGTCGGGGTATGAACAGTGGATAGGATAATTAACTGCCAAGGAAGATTATAATCAATTCTAACAACTCTGTTTTGGGATAACTTAGACTCAAACAACCGTAATGCCTTCTTTGCCTCGTCTGTCAGTAACCGTGGAGACCGTGGATTAGGGTCCCCCCTTAATATATTAAACAAAGGCTGAAGGTCAGCAGTAGTTAATCTTAAATAGGGACATAACCAGTTTATATCTCCCAAGAGTTTCTGAAAATCATTAAGGGTTGTTAGGTTATCCATCCTGAGCTGCAAAGTTTGTGGAGAAAAAAAATCAGAATGTATTTGTCTTCCTAAGAAATTATAAGGAGGTTGTATCTGAATTTTTTCTGGAGCTATTATTAAGCCGCAACTAGTCAAAACCTTCATTAATTCAGTGAGGGCCATCTGTAAAAAGGCTCTGTCCTTGTGGGAGATCAATATGTCATCCATATAGTGAATAACATAAATTGTTGGAAAATTCTTCCTAAATTCCTGTAGGGCTAAATCCATGAATTTTTGGCAAAGAGTGGGACTGTTTCTCATCCTCTGTGGCAAAACTTTCCATTGGAATCATTGAAAAGGCCTTTTTAAATTAGTAGAAGGCAGACTAAAAGCAAATTTAGGCCTATCACTAGGATGCAGAGGAATAGTGAAGAAGCAGTCCTGTAAATCCACAACAATGACATTATCTCCCTTTGGAATAGCAACCGGGGAGGGCAACCCTGGCTGAAGGGCGCCCATAGGCTCCATAACAGTATTGACCTTCCTTAAATCCTGAAGTAATCTCCATTTCCCTGATTTTTTCTTAATGAAAAAAAATTGGAGTATTCCAAGGACTAGTGTCGCGCCCACGTTTCTTATCGTCCAGAGATAAGAGGCAGACACGAGTGAAGTCTTCTGCGGTAATCTTTATTGCGTGCACCAAGATGAGGAGGGAAAGGCTCTGACCCTGGCAGGCTGTCTGCTCTTATGTGCTGACTGGCCCTGCCTCCGCCGATGATAGGTCGGCGTCATGACTACGCAGGGTCCTGGGCGACTGGATTCATCAGTCCCAGTGTTCATGCGCCGGCCACGTCTCAGCTCACTGCGCAAAAGCTACGTCACCCGGAACCAAGATGTGGCTTTTCCGGCCGGCGCCATTTTGGGTACGGCATGTGGCCAGTACATACAGATGCAGCTGGCAACATCTCCCCCTTTCTTATACAATAGAAAAAATAAGCTGGTATGGGCCTGTCTTAGGTTGTAGACTCAAGGCGCATGATCCGTCATAGGGAGGCTGCGTAGCTTGACGTAGTCCCTGTCTTAGACCGATAATTGTCTGGGTCTATCTTACCCGTCATGGGCTACAACCATGGTGGTTGTAAAGAGCAATGTCTCAACAAGGCAGTTATAAGAGTGACTACCCTCTCGCCTGCAATGGACAAGTCTTGCGAGGTGCAAGGGCTAGTCGGGAGCATCATGCTCGAACTCAGTGCAATGCCATAATGGCCTGAGGTGCAGGAGCCATGATGTCCATGCTCTTAACTAAGCCTGTTGAAGCATGCTCAACCATACCATGGGGGAGTCACCATTCTGCATGGCTAGTAGGGCTTGATGTATTGCCACACGATCTCGCTGACTGCGGCGTCTCAGATGACACAGGCAAAAAAGGCATAAGGCACAGCCTGCACACAAGAGCAGAATCAGCACAACCATTCCTGCCCATTCCTTAATATGGGAAGTGATGTTCCAAATCCAAGTGGCCAGGGTTTCAGCAACAACAGGATCCACCCGTGTAGAAATAATCTGGACAATGGCAATTCTCAACTCAGACTGTAGAATATCAAATTCTCTCATCCAGTTTCCTAAAAGGTGGCAGGAAAGATTAGCAGCCGTTGCCTCGTGCAAGCGTTCCAGCCGTTGCAGAAACATCAGAAGGCGGTGATGGACAGGAACGAGTCAATCGAGCTGGAACCCAAACCGGAACTGGGGCGTCCTGTGGAAACACACAAATGGCTCCTCGAGCCTGCCTAATAACTGGGTCTGGGCCCTTCCATTTGGACTCCAGAACATCCTTCCACTTGACCCAAGATTGCTCTTGCGCCGTATTGAGGGAATGACGATCTGCAGCACTGAGGCCTTGCTCATCCAGCTGTAAAAAAATGATGGTGAAGAGAGCCCGGGCTAGAGTGGCCCGAGGGCTCTGAATGGCGAGGCCAAGTGATTCCCAGGTGGTTTTTTGTTTTTGTAATAATTCCTTAATAGAGCGATGAGCACGTTCAATTATTCCCTGACCTTGTGGATTATAAGGAATGCCAATCACTAATTTGACGCCCAATTTCTGCATTACACGTGCCACAAAATCAGCAAAGGGCTCATCCGGCTCCTGTTTAACCTGGGTGATGCCCAATTTCTCTTGCCCTTTAAGTGAAAGGGCCTTCCAAGCCTTTATAGCTGCAGCAGAGATCTGGGTATACACTGGCCATGGATAGCTATTTTGATCATCAGAGTATTGGCCTTGTCCGGAAAGCATATTATAAGACCACGTCAAAGCGTCGCCGCCGCGCTGTTGATTTGTGCGGGCAGTCTCAGCCAAAAGCTCCTGCCATAATCCCTTCCAATTTAGATATGATCCCATATTAGGGAGAACAGCCTTCACCACAAATTGCCAATCAGCGGGAGTCATATTCATTCCCCCCATACGTTCTAACAGGGACAAAGTGCAATTGGCATGAAGACCATATTGCTTTACAGACATGGCCAATTCTCGCACTAATGCTGCATCTACCTGTCTGTAAACTCTTTGCCCTTCTTCTTCTAAGACGGGGAACATATTTTGAAGTTCCCGGCGTGTGGCTGGATCAATGAAGGAAGAGCCGGCACCATAACTCATGGGCGGGGCAGATGGCGTCACAGCAGGAGGAGCCATTAGTGAAATGGCTCCAGAGCCCTGAGGCCATGGGTCAAGCGTGGCCGACGCAGTAGCACCGCCATTCTCTTTCATCTCCTTTTCTGATCCTTGTCTGTTTCCTGCGGGTTGTTTGCGTTCTAAGCGCCTATCCCGCTTGTACCCTTCCTCCGTGTGGGACGTCTCCGAACTATTGAGGAAGATGCCGCTTTCAGTTTCACCTTTATTTTTTGCTTCAAACCGGTTCTCCTCTCCCGCTCTGTTTCTGAGAGACTATCCTGGGCAGACTGAAGGGCTTTGTCACTCTCTCTGATCGCTCCCTTAAGTAGGGCATAAACCGTCTGCAAAAATTTTACCAGAGAGATCTGTGCACCCATGTCTATAACCAGAAGCGGAGGCTCATATACCTCCGATTTATGCTCCTAGTCACCCGAAAGTTCTCCCTCTCAGAGCTCCTTACCTGTCTTATGGCCGCAGTTCTGACTTCGTCCTGTTCAAAACAGGAGGCCCCATCCAGGTCCCGGGTTTCTGGCACCAGTTGTCGCGCCCACGTTTCTTATCATCCGGAGATAAGAGGCAGACACGAGTGAAGTCTTCTACGGTAAGCTTTATTGCGTGCACCAAGATGAGGAGGGAAAGGCTCTGACCCCGGCAGGCTGTCTGCTCTTATGTGCTGACTGGCCCTGCCTCCGCAATGATAGGTCGGCGTCATGACTACGCAGGGTCCTGGGCGACTGGATTCTTCAGTCCCAGTGTTCATGTGCCGGCCACACCTCAGCTCACTGCGCAAAAGCTACGTCACCAGGAACCAAGATGTGGCTTTTCCGGCCGGCGCCATTTTGGGTACGGCATGTGGCCAGTACATACAGATGCGGCTGGCAACATCCTAGTAGATGGCTCCAAATGTCCTAGCGAAAGCTGTTCTTTGATTAGCTGAGATGCTGCCTGTAACTTTTCTGAAGTTAGGGGCCACTGTTCTACCCACACAGGCGTGGAGGAAGTCCAAATTATAGGGTCGGCTGTTATTTGGACAGTGGCCCAGATAAAAAATCCTGATATCCTAAGCCTGCTTTATCATACTTTGGCCAGATGGGGGCAGGAGACCTCTGTCCCTGAAGAGACTTACCCAGGCCTTTATCAGGATGAAAACCCATCTGCAGCATTTGTGAAGTTACAAGTTCATTAGGGCTCACCAGTAAGAGGCCCATCTGTGCCATGACATCTCTTCC
Organism: Ochotona curzoniae; assembly: GCF_017591425.1. NCBI lineage: Eukaryota > Metazoa > Chordata > Mammalia > Lagomorpha > Ochotonidae > Ochotona > Ochotona curzoniae. The sequence continues at coordinate 31,594 of NW_024465184.1, read as the reverse complement.
CCACAAGGAGATGGGGAGAGACGGCACAACGTAAGGAGTAAAGGTTCCTTGCTGCTCCCCATCTGACCAAGTCAGGACCTGGGAACTTTTAGCTACATTAGAGGCATGACCAAGTCCCACAAGATGTGAAGGAGTCGCTTGAGTAGGCCAGGAAGAAGGCCAATCTTTCCCAGCTATGCAAGATACATTGGCTCCTGTGTCCATCAGACCAAGAAACTTTCTCCCTTGAATTTCTAGTACTTTAGTAGGTCACTGAGCCTGAATTTCCTGAACCCAAAACGCTGCACTGCTAGAGCCAAATGCATTTTTACCTCTAGGGGTCTGAGAGACTGAGCTGCCCATGTTAAAATAAGGCATAATAATTAACTGAGCAATTCTTTGACCAGGATGTATAACAACAGTTTTTGTTAGTGGTCCTATCATAACATAAATTTCACCAGAATAATCAGCATCCACTACCCCAGGAATAACTTGAATTCCTTGTAGAGAGGTGGAGCTTCTCCCTAAAATAAGTCCCTTAGTTCCTACTGGTAAAGGTCCAAAAACTCCAGTGGCCAGGCAAACAACTGGCCAGTCAGGGGTTAATATTGCTGAGGTGGAGGAGCTGAGGTCCAGTCTGCACTGCCTGGAGTGGGGCGCTGAAGATCTGAGATCCTCCTGACTGCACAAAGGGGTTGAGGGGTGCTTGCGATGTCCCTATTATTTGGGGGGCCCGGGACTGGGCTCACCTCCCGTTTCCCTGCATCTGGCCCTATACAGGATGATTACTCGAGTTAGATTGACCTTGAGGCAATAAAACAGTCCCATTCTTGTGAAGTTTAGATCGGCAATCCATCTGCCAATGAAATAGTTTCTCACATCATGGACAGACAGTGCGAGGAGGATGTATATTAGGCTTAGGATTATCCCCATAAGTTTTCTCCTGGCTAAAATTCTGAGACAAATTTCTGGTGGGACAACTATGGCTAAAATGCCCTACTCCCCCACAAGAATAGCAATTATTTTTCTTTTGATTCCCTTGATTGCCTCTTATGTTCTTCAAGATTCGAGTGGCAGTTTTATCCTGAAAAGCAGCAGCAATAGCTAACCCTTGCACGTAAGATGGAGTTACTTCCGCACAGGCCCGAACATAGTCTGACAAATCTCCTGTCCTTCTCACTGGCTAAATCAAGGTTTGGCAAGTTGGAGTGGCATTTTCAAAAGCTAGCTGTTTAATGATGATATCTGTAGCTGTATTGTTAATTACTGTCTGGCCCACTGCTTCAGTGAGTCAAGCTACAAAATCTTCAAAAGGCTCCTCAGGCTTCTGCTTAACATTTACAAAACCTGGAGACTTTTGATCTGGAGATCTCCATGCTCCTAGTGCCAGGGAGGAGATAAGCTGTAATGTCTCTTTAGGCAGAGTGAGTTGTTCTGAGACACCAAGATGAGTGCCCTGTCCTAAAAGCATGTCTAAGGTAAAAGAAGGTTTGCCACGCCTCACAGATCTCTGAGACTTTATTTCTGTTTTAGCTAATTCCTCATATTCCATTTTCCACAAAAGGAAGTTTCCTCCTGTGAGACAAGCCTTGGCAACTTGAAACCAATCATATGGAGTCATCCACTTTGCAACTAGTCACTCCACCATTGCCATAGTGTACGGGGAGTTTGGCCCATAGTCAGAGACAGCATGCTTTAGTTCTTTAATAAGCTTATAAGGCAACGGTTCCCATTCAGGCTCATCCCACTCATAAACAACAGGAAAACAGAAAAAAATCACCCTCTTTATGTGCCTGTAGCATTGCCCCTTTAAAGCCAACTTTTGCTGGGTCTGGTCTAGCTGGAAATGGCTCACACTGTTTAACCGAATAATTAGGAGGCTTGTCATCAACAGCAGGAGACCACCCATCATGTAATTCAGCTGTCTGCACTTTTTCACAATCCTTAACTCCTGATCTAGATCTTTCTGATTTTAAAACATCTTCTTTCTCTTTTGTTAAATTCTCCTGATCATCAGGACGAACACTTTCTGCTGAGCCATAAATAGTGCCTGATCCTTCCTTTTTCCGTCTAATCAAAGGAGTATGCTCCTTGGGTGGAGCAGTCGGGGAAGATGGAGCATACGCATCTGTCCCCGTATCTAAAGCTTGTCTCACTATCATCCAGAGACCATGTGCTGAGGGAGGCATGGCAGCCACCCCATGGCTATGAAACCACCTCTTCATGTCATTCCCTACCTGATCCCATGTTCGTAAATCCAGAGTTCCTTCCTCTGGGAACCAGGGACTAATTGTCCGCATAAACCGCAAGAATTCTGAAAGCTGCTTTTTGCTAACTTTTACTCCTTTCTTTTGTAAAATATGCTTAATAATATTAGTGTACAGGCTTCTGTCGCTGGATGCACTCTGTCCCATTTTAACAGTATAGTAACAGAGGGTACAAAACTTCTCAAGAAATGTTCTGACTATTCACCCCTCCTAACCTGACCTTTTGTCAGGGGGCCTGCAGCACCCTGGATGAAGTCCTATCCACGCCGAAAAGAGAAAGAAAAGACTTACCTTCGTCGAGCAATCACGTTGGGCGCCACTTGCCGGAGTACCGCTCCAGCTGAGTTTGGAACTCACGAAGGGTGCGTGGATGAGGCGCAAAGAGGAAAGAAAGAGACAGACCACTAGGACTTGATGATCATAATGGACAATACGGGAAAGCTGTCCGCTTTATTTATACAAAATCAGTCAAATTCTGGCTCAGACTCTTTATGTCATGAACAAATGGATATTTCTAAGGATAATTCTGCCATTAGTTTTACTTAGAAACAATAGAAGTTCCTGCTAGGATTTTTATTCTACAACTCAATCATATATCACAAAGAAAAGGAGAACTTAAAGATCAAGGAAAGAATGAAAGCCTAAATACAGGTCCCTTGATTGGTATAAGTTCAATGGGGTCAGTCAAGACAATAGGAATGATAAAAGGGCCCCATTTGAGATCCCTTGATTAGCATAGGCTCAATGGGGACAGTCAAGATACTAGGAATGATAAAAGGCCCCAATTGCAAGACATTGACCTCCAAGTTCAGGCTGAGCAAAAGGTTAACCTCGCAGTAGCAAATGTCAGGATGGATTAAAATTCTGCAGGGCGGTCCAGTGTCCATGCAAAAGAAGGTGGAGTTGCATTCAGGTGGTTGTAGAGACATCCGCTGGGTGGGCCCTGCCGAACAGCGGGAAGTTCCTTGTGGCCCTGCCTGCAATGGAACACTCTTCACCCCTTCATGTCCCCCACATCTACTGTGCAGACCCCAGCAATACACAATATGAAGTTTGACTTTTCAGGACACAACTGCTTCTACCTGGAGTTCAACTATTGAAAGCAAGTCTTCATTAGGTTCCAGAATGGTCCAGCAGGAATGCGGCATCCTGAAGTTGAAGCTTGACTTGAGCTTGACTCTTGCAGGTCTTATCATTCACTGAGTAGGACACAATGGTGTTGTGCATAGTGCAAAGACTTGAGTGCTTATAAGCTCAGCTCTACCCAGACCAACAGGACCCAAGGCTGAGGTGACCATGACTGATAGTCATGGCTCCTTCCTCCGCCCTGCACCATCAGTTCCTAGATAGACTGCTTTCATCACAGCATCATCAGATAGCCAGTACCACACAGAACGCTCCATGGTGGCATTTTCTGTAATACCAGAGTGTCACAGGAGGGGCAGCAATTTCTAAAAGCACTTGCGGAGAGCAGGAATAATAGACCAGAGCCCAGCTTTTGCCTTGTCGTGAGAACCTTTCAACCTTGGCCTATGCCACAGGCCCCTTCACCCTGAGCACCTAACAAATTCCTCAGGGTGATAGAGCAGGGGACCCTTGGCCATTCAGGGACCATGTCCACAAGCAGGAGAGAGCTCATAGGCCTCACACCTGGTGGGCTGCAAATAGTCGCACCCATCAGGTCACCAATCACACAGTTGCCCTTTGATCAATGTCCAGCACTGGTCCCAATGTGTTTAACTTGAGAGATGTCAAACCTCATTCACGCAGATGCTCAGCCTAAAACAGTGCCTACACTCACCCAGGCTTCAGTCACCTCAAAGTAACAAAGGCACATACTCTTCAGTAGGGCTCATAAACTTCACATTTTAGACTCCATTGTTGTTTTATCTGAGACACCAAATTTTATCCACCTGTTGGGAAGGCCATCATTCTTCAGTATGTACTTGGAGATGTGCAAGTTTTCATGCTTGGCACCATCCCCACCCCAAGCAGCCCAAAATTCCAGCACTCTATTAACTGCCAGTCTGCCCCTCATTCTGGTTTCCATGACGATGCACCTCTCTTTGTTGAGACAGCAGATGTCCATAGCTGTAGGAAATCAGTGAGCGTGGAGCCTGCCTCTTGATCACTATCCTGCAGGTGCCACAGCCCATGGCTGGGTTCCTGGTTATTGGGCCTGGCTCACAGCAAGGCCCTGCCTCTTCCTTCTCTCAGAATTCTGGCCTGATGATGTTGGAGAGTGGGCTAAATCCCCCAGGCATCATGGTGTGAGTTCGTCATCCTCCAGAGAATGAGAGATCTCACTGGTAATGCGCACAGCAAGCAGAGTTTATTGCCTCTGCACGCTGGTGTCACATTGAACTTGGGGCACACCTGTCTACCAGGCAGGGCAGTTGGGCTCTGAACAGCCCAAGACAGAAGATCATATAGGCACTTTTGGGCTGGGAAATACATCAAAAGTAACATTCTTAAACATGTTAATTTTTATTGCATTCAAGCACAGGAATCCTGTTACATTCCCATGCCCAGTATCTTTATGTCTTATTCCATTCTCACACCCTTATCTTCCTCCTGTTACAGGGACCTTGGAAGAATCGCGCCATTACCTTCTTGTACTGTGTTTACAAAGTTGCAGGATATCAAAGAACAGATTTTTGTCTAAAGGGGAATCCTCTCATAGTCCAGGTGCCTCCTCATCTGACAACGTAGCAGTTTTTCAGCACCAAGGAAACTCAACTGCCCAACCAAAACATCCTGTCCTAGCATCCTAATACACTAACATAGCATTTACTGATACTCCAACCATGAGAGACTCAGAGGAGTTTGAGTGGGATACAGGAATCACGTGTGTCGAGGTTCCTGCCAAAGCAAGCTTTTAAACACCTAGGTTCAACATTGGGAAATCTGGAGGTGAGGGCCTCAAGCACACAGTTATTTTGGTGAGGTAGGCACAGGAGGCCAGAACAGACTTTAACATTGGCAGAGTGGACACCTGCATCAAGATAAGTTGAAATGACTGAAACCATGTTCCTCTGTGGTGACTGTGATTGCACAATAACCTGCATGTCATCTAACATTCGAAGATGCCTTGCAAGAAATTTCCATGCAGTATTCCAAAGAATAGTTGGTAAAGATTGGCAAGTGAAGTGGAAATATCACATGCAGGTTTCATTACCTATGCAGCATCAACCCTTTTTTTTTTTTACCCCCTGTGTATTTCACCTCTCTTGTCCCACCCATTCAGGAATGAATATGGACAAGGATTTTTGTGTTCTGGGTATGCAGACCTCTCACCTATACTCAATCGCCCAGCCCATTATGTTTTGGTGTTTTGGATGGCTTCGCCTTTTAGTTATCCTTCTAGCTGTATCCAGAGGAAGTGAAGATTTTGCTTTAATCTACCTCTTAGAACCCACTCAACTGGCTTTCTTCTGAGTTCTGGCAGTCAGCCTTTCTTCTGAGTGCTGACAGTCAGAGCCCCTGAACAACACTGATGCTTTTGAGAATAGAGACCTCGCAATGAAAGTGAGGGCCAGGAGTGATAAGCAGCAACTGAAAAACATTCTTAGTATCAGACTCAGCAATATTTGATTAACACCATTCATTATCTTGAAAACAGTGCCTATTAGAGGCTGCTGACATGAGATTCTACAACTGCAACTGTGATATTAAGTAGACAAAAGGTGGAAAATGTATGAACACTTGACAGTTAACATGGAATAGCTAATTCAAAGATGGAAGTACAACCAAATTTGTACATAAATGGTTTGTTTATGTGTTTTGAAAGTCAGAGTAAGAGAGATACAGAGACAGAGAGATCTACCCATACATTCACTCCCCAGTCAGTGCAGCTGAACCTGGTTAACCTCAGAAAATGGAAGCTTTGATGTGGTTAGAACAATCCCAAGCATTAAGGGTATTACCTGCTGCTTCCCCAATTGCACTGGCAGGAGAGGAACTGAAAGTGTCTGGTGGAACTGAAACCAGTGCTCAGGAATGGGATTGCTGATGTTGTAGACAATTTACATTGTTGCTCAACACTTCATCGGAAGTGTTGCCTTTGTTTCTTCCTGGTTACTATGCTCAATTTGTTTATTAACTCTCACAGGTTGTTGATGGAATATTCAGGGTTTTCCATTTGTAAGCTCATGCCAAATATAAATATAGACAACATATTGCTTCATTTTAAAATTGAATATGTTATTTATTTGCCTCATTGTTCTGTCTAGAATAAGTTTCAGATGAAATAAATGTAGTAAGTATGCAAAAACCATGCCTTATTTCTGCTCTTAGAGAAAAGGTTTTCGATTTTTAAAAACTAAGTATGCAATTAACTACAGATTTTTCCATAAGAGTTTTATTTTATTATCAGGAAATCTCCTTCTATTCCTAATGTGTTCATCGCTTTCATTCTGAAAATCAACTTAGCTTATTTTATTAAATATAATAGGCATAAGTAACAGCAGAGGTAGAAATGAAGAATTTCTTTTTGATGCGGGGGTCTGTTTTAAAGAAAACAATCTTCAACACATAAGCATACATCTAAATGATAGTTGAAAGATGTTTTCATTTTTTTTCTTTTTTTATTGTTAGTAACATTGTATTATGTGAAACAGTTTTATAGGTGCTGGGATTCCCCCCACTCCTCCCACAACCCTCCATCCATGGTGGAAAATAAAAACACTACAACCTTACTTACCAATCATTGTATGAAAAATATTTCTAATAATAAAAATGAACATGTGATTTAGCATTTCCAAAAAAAAAAAAAAGACGTTTTCATGTCACTTCTGGATCACAGGTTAGAATCACTACTCTCTGATTGGAAAATCTTTTCTGCTAAGAGTTTGCAAAGCTTTGAAATATTTATCAATCCTTTTTTGTCAGTTTCTAGTCAAGCCTGCTCAGATGACCTGCAAAATAAAACACACCAGATAGCAGAAGGTGAGTAGCTCTTTGATCCCATTCACTAAAAAACATTAATTACAATAAAAAATAAAAAATAAGGAATAATCCTGTTAAGTCCCTCACAACTAAGAGAAGAAAGGACACCAAATATTCGCTCTCTTCTTCCTGTCATCATCTTTCATAATAGTTGACATGATCATAAACTGTAAATCAGACAAGCCAAATTATCACTACTTCTTGTTTTGTTTTCATAGTGTTTCAGACTCTTTTGGTAAGGTTTAACATCACACAGACATTGAAACCTTCCAACAACCCTATGAATCTTTATTAAATACACTCATTTAAAAGATGAGGAATGTGAAGTATAGGAATGTGAAGTATTTAGGGAATTGATTTAAAGCAGAGAAACTCTCCAAGGGCCTAGTGGCTGAATCCTCACCTTGCACACTCCAGGGTCCATATGGAAGCCAATTCATTTCCATGTTGTTCCACTTCCTATCCAGTTCCCTGCTTATGGCTGGAAAAGCATTGGAGGATGGCCCAAAGCCTCAGGACCCTGCCCTCACATGGGAGACCTTGAGGAGGCTCCTAATTTGGGCTTCAGAGCAGCTTGGCTCTGGCTGTTGCTGTCACTTGGGGAATGACCCAGTGGATTGAGGATGTTTGTCTCTCCTTCTCTCTGGAAATCTTCCTATGAACAAACATAGAATCTTAAGAGAGAGGGAGAAACCTCCAGCCTTGAGACTTTGGGTTTAATCATCAGAATTTATCAAATAAGCAATGACTTAAGTTTCCCTCTGTGCTCATTCATACTTTAAACAGAATTGCACGTTAAACTCATGTCCTCATCTTTGAAGACAAAACTACATCCTCTTTCTCTGGGCAATACATAGGTAGTCTTGCTAGTGTTTGGAGTTATTTATTTTCTATTTCCTAAGCAATGCACCATGAGTTTTTATGTGTCCAGTAGATTACAAATACTTCTAAAATTTTGGCACAATTTGGGTCATTAAGAACTTCTCCAAGTTTTCTGAAAAATTCATTCAGCATTTTCTGATGAAACACACAAAGCCTGTCCAAGGAATTCTAAGCATTCTTCTTTTGTTTTGTTTGTTTGTTTGTTTGTTTGTTTTTGCATTGGGATTCAGCTATGAGAGCATGGTAAATTGTAACAGCAGTATTAGAAAAATTAAACTCACAATAATGAGTATATAATATCTAAAATATATGTAGGCATATTTACAGATCAGGAAGAGTAGCTATGGAGAAGTGGATGACAGTACACCTGGATTCAAGCAAATTGATATAGGCACCAGCTCATCCAATCCCCAAATCAAATATTCTCTGAATGAATACTATCATTTTCAGCTTTTATCACCATCTTTCTTTTTGAACAATCATCTGATTTCACCTCTTCCTCACCTGTGCAGAGAAAGTGGAAAACATCTGGAGGAAAATAGCCCCAAATACACGAGAAATACAGACACTGCTTTTCCCTTCAGTATTCAAACACCTCAGATAGTTCCCATGTTTGCTGATACATTAAAGAATGCCATGCACCTGAAAACACTTAGGAATCCCAAAGGATAACTAAACTGAATAGTGAGTTTCAAAGCAAAAATATTACTTTGTCATTAAAGCGAAAGCCAAACGGGCCTTCACATAATGCAATGAGTGTGAAGGAATCATCAGGAACAGCAAGTTTACTAAACACAACTGCCTCAAAGAAGGGCCGGAAAGCAGGGTTTCATCCTAAGAATCAAACATCTCAGAAGAGCACTCTACACAAATCTTTCGTAAGAACGATAATTTCAGGAGTTGTCTCTCCAGGCCCACTAGGAAGCCCAAGGAGGGTGAGGGTTGATGAGGATGGTCAAGCTGTGAGAGGTGCAATTGCATGCTTGGGTCACACTCAACACAAAACGAATAGAGCCTCTAGAAACATGATTACATTTTAAGCTTGTTGGGGGCTGATCTACGAAACAAAATGGGATAAGGTTACTTAGGCTATATGCAAAAACTTTATAGAGAGGAAGTCAGTTTTCTTTGGAGTGAAGATGCTAGTTAATACACCTGTTTCCCATGGCAGAGTACCTGAGTTCAACCCTCTCTCTGACTCTACCATATTGTTAATATACAACTTAGTGTTGCTTGGTGATGAGACAAGTGATTCAGGTCTTACCACCCTCCTGGGAGAACTGGATAAAGCTTTCTGATCTGAGAATAGATTGCTTGCTATCAAGGTCACTTAAACAGTGAACTTCCACACCTCCTTCTGCCATCCGTGTTCTCTGCCTCAACCGATGTGTCAATCTCTATATGTGTCATTCTTTGTCTTTTAAATAAACAGCTGTTCCAACGTGAGGAGAAATGAATGAAAACCAGAGATTTTTCATGAAAAAAAAATCTCCATACAGTTTTCCTTGTCTTGAAAGCCCTTTCTTTTTCTAAATCATTAATCACAAAATTATTGATAACTTCACTGACTTAGCTTTTCCATCTCAGTAGTCAGAAGAAAGGATGAGAATGAAGAATTTCAGATGTACAACTTACAAGAAAGAAAGGGTCAGACATACCAAGAGTTTAGTGAGTCTGAGAATTGTGGAGCTCAGGGGCAAAGAGATCACCCTCTTGCACTGCAATGACTGGAGCTGAGCCAGTCCAAGGTTAGGAGCATCTTCCTGGTCTCCCACATGGGTGCAGGGTCTCAACACCTTGGCCTGTCTCTACTGCTTTCCCAGGCCACAAGCTGTGAGCTGGATCAGAAACAGAGCTGCCAGTATTAGAAATGATGTCCATATTCATCCTGTCGTGTTTATAGTGAGGACTTCAGTCACCAGGCTACTGCACCAGACTCTAACTGCTAAGCCATCACACCAGAACCCTCCTCTGACATTTTTCAGATATTTACTAGCATTTCTATGTATGCACACTCAATTCTAATGTCAGCATACACTAGATATTAATGTCAAATATTTAAACAGTTGCAGTTGTATCTTAAAAAGTATAGACAGTTATATAAGTAAAACTTACAAGGCTCATTTTTCAACAAGATGAAGCCTTTAAGTATTTTATCCCAGCTTTTTCTTTCCATTGCATGATAGCCATACTTCTGTAGGACAAAATGTTCTACAAGCTATTCTCTTCCTTAATAATCTGCTAATTTTCTTGATTTACATTTTGAAACAATCATATAAGGCTCCAAATGGAAACATTCTCTAAATAAAAGCATACCAAATTTTAAATGCAATTGCTTTAAGCAATTTTTAAGCATTTCTTTCAATTTGTGGAAACACATTTTAACACAACCTGCCTTAAAACTGGGAATGAGAAGTTTTTCAAATAACCTTATTCTAGCTGATTTGGGAATCCTCCCTCCTCAAAAGAAGGCAGATAAGAATCACAGTGGGGACCTGATGGAATCCAGCGTTCTAAATTCCTTACAAAGGGCAGACTCCTAGCATGCTCCTGCCTTTTCCATGGCTGGTAGGCCTGGAGCTTCTCCTTAGCTTCTGTTTATTTGAAGTCAAGAGAGGCGAAAAACTTCAATTTGGCTGTTGTCTTAAGAGAGTTCCTATGAATTTATTAGTTATCAATAAGATGAAAATTAGTGTAAAGGTGATGTTAAAATACTGTTGTTCTTCAATACGAATCAGATTTCAATTCCATTTTCTTAAAGGCAAAATTCAGAAATTATACATGTGACAACCAATTACACTATACATTTCAAAAGAATTAGTTGTTTTCCTGTTAGGCAAAATCTCACATACTTCTTTGTAAATAAGAACACAAATAATTTACAATCAGGGCCAATTTCATGATTAGGAAACATTTTGACCAATGAACATAAAAGCTCATTTACTTTAATAGCTTATAGGATGCAACAAATTTAACATAATTTTATAATATTGTGAGATTATAATCCAAATTATTTTAAATGACAATTATATTATCCAAATTCTGTCTCAATCTTTGAGAGTTCTAGGGATCCTACAATTTTCAAAATCTTGAGACCTGGTTTCAAACTCTGAAGAATTTAGAAGTGTAATTTAGTTAAAGAAAAAGTACATTTAACATTTAACTGAACATGTTAACGGATACTGTATTTTAGACCTGATCAGTGCCAGGACAACACTGTAAATTGAAGACTAAGCAGCAAGAAAACAGTATATGAACTTTTCCTCAGAGGAGAAGGTGAGTCTGGTCTGGCCAAGTCCTGTTAGATAGGTTAGACCTCATTAAAATTTTTTATCAGGAGACAGAAAAAGGGGTTAGTCATGATCCATCCCATCTCATCTGTCAGTCAGGCATACACGCACCCAATTCTCAACAAGAACAATAACTTAACAATTCAAGACAAATATGTAACTGGAAAAAGAGTATTAAAACAAAGTCTAGTTTTTCTCCAGACTAAAATAGAACACCAACAATAACGAATAAATAAACATATGCACAATCCCAACACATCAGAACAGTGAGACATCTAACTCTCAAACATTTTGCACCTTCCAAATTCTTCTTTGACATATTTTAACCTGGAAATGTTTTATAAAGCAAGTCATAGGTTCATCTCATGCTTTGAGTTAAATTAACAGTGGATTTGGACCAGTCTATATCAGATCTAAATATGTGTATTTATATACACATATATAAATACATATATATATATATATACAACTCTTAAATCAAGTTGCAGAATATGTTTCCTATTCTTTTTTTTTTCAGCTTCTTATGGATGTTAAATCGCTTATTTCTTAGTCTGCCCCTCTCAGCTTGGGGTGAGGGCTATGAGGTAAAGTTAGAGAAATTTAGATACTGAGGGTGACAGTGTGGTTAAGTCAAGAAAAACTGGAAAAGCAGGTTAGAACAAAGGTTAAAATGGTTACAATGGAGAGGACATCTCTGTGTACTATCCCATGAGGAGAGCAAATGGAGACCTTCAGAGAGAGGAGGACGGGTCTGTCCTTGCAGCAAAGTTTGGGCCTGAATCATGAGGGATGATAGGATTATCATTCAATCTTATGTATGCCTGAGCTAATTCTGGGAGCAAATGTACAACATAAAGGCTATCAGAGAATAGATTAAAAATCCTTTCACTTTTGAGAGAAGTTTTGCTAAAACTACAGCAAATAGTTCCTAACACTCTGTTGATCCTTGACATGGGTAGGTCAAAATAGGTCTTATAGATATGATCAGATAGAAAAACCTCTGCTGTAGCCCCTTCTCTTCCTCCATCTTCATGATTTGATGGTACAAGGCAGGATTCTCCCATTCCAAGAGATTGAAGAAGGTGACTCACTTCTATGGCCCATAATGGCAGTCAATCGTGCCGAGATAATCTACAAGGGAGGCTTGCCAGCCTGTTACTCTTTCTTCAAACTCATTCATAATTACTCATTCAATCAGGGGCAACAGGCTTTGCTGTCTCAAAGTCTTAACACCTAAGGGCTAGCTCTTTGACATCCTGAATTAGATCTGCCAGTTGATCAAGACAAATATAAACTCTGGGCGCCCCTCCAATGCATAAATGTACCCACTGGAAGGGACTATCCTCCCGGACAAGGGTAGCTATAAGCACGGGAGAATTTGAAAATGTCCACAGTTGTAACTCTTTCTTAGGGCAATAATGAACAAGTAGCCTTGCCTAGGGCCTTTTGAGTCTCCTGTAAGGCTTGTACATGAGGGAAACTCGTCTCCTAGCATTTTGCCTTTTCAAATAATGGCAGTAATTGCCCTGTAGACATGGGTAGTCAAGGGCATAGCCAATGACCTCTCCAAGAAGCTTTTGAAATTCTACTGATGAATATTGTTCCTTAACGCTTAGCTGGGATTTCAAGGGGGAGGCCTTTTCAAAACATAATTCTGTCCCTAAAATTGTAGAAAGAGGGGGGTTATTTGCACCTTCTCTGAGGAGACATTCATGTTAGCTCTGTCTAAAAGCTCTTTTACCTTTTCCCAGACTACTTGCAATTCCTGAGTTGTACGGGCTCCCAAAATATTATTCAAACTGCCAGGATACAGGGTTGTTGAGAAAGACCCTAAAGACTAGTCTCCGCCCAGGGTGAGTGAGGCTCATTTCTGCCACAGCTTTCTCAGGTCCCGTGCATTCCAGGGATATCACACTGCCACTGGGCAGTTCCCTTCAGGGTTAACACCAGTGGAAAATCCTGAACTGGCTGGTGGAGCCCCACCAGAAGGCTTGCACCTGGAGCTCTGTGCTCTGGACTCCCCTTGACCTTGGGGGTGGGTTCCTGCCCTCTAAACTTCCCAGAAGCTCTTGTTGGGGTGGCTGAGGTGGGCCAGGACCAGTGTTTTCAGTGTCAGTTTTGCTCTTTTTCCATTCCCAAGTATCACGTACAAATAAATTAACCAATGTTACCCACAGTGCCAATGTGACCACAGTCCCTCAGGCCTTGACTGCCTAACCATCTGAGATTTAAAACCCTCAGGACTTTAGCATGTATTTTAGCACCCTAAGTGTGGGATCATCAATCCCCCTACCTTTATTGCCCATGGCTAAAGAAAGACAGCAGGGAGGAGAGTGCTCAGAATATCCAGTCAGGCTGTTGGGCCCAGGCAATCCAATACAGAGTTCCAGGTGACACCGAACCTTTGCCTCAGCCAGAAATGGTTAGTCCTCAGACAGGATCACCCCAGAGCCAAGCATCCACAGCTGTCCCTAAAGCAGAAGATCAGAGATAAGAGAGGCACTAGGATACCCAGTCGGGCTGTCTGGCCCAGGGGATCCCCAGCAGAGTTTCAGGTAATGCCAAAGTGTTGCTTTGGCCAGAAACTGTCAGTTCTCAAACAGGTTCACCCTAGATTCAGGCATCCATGGCCATCTCTCACTGCCAAAGAAGAGAGAATAGGAAAGAAGCCAATTGGGCACCTAACACCTCCCTTCCCTTACAACCTCTCAGGGGATTTGACCATAGCTATACCACGGTTGGGTGCTGCCCATGATTGTACAGAGCTGTGGGGTGCCTAGGGTCACTTCTGCAGGATACACTCCTGTTTGAGAGGAGGAATACTGTACCTTAGGTCACCTTCTTTACTTTGAGACTCACCTGAAGTTCCACCACTTCCGTGACAATGTGCTTCTCTGGTAAGACACTGCTCTGAAGCAATTTACAGCCATTCCTTGCTTCTCTTTCAAAGCCACGCAGTGAGGGGGTGAGAAGACACAGCCTTCATGATCCATGCTGGGTGCATGTTCTGCAGGGTCTCCCCCACAGATTCCTTTAGTACCCTGTTGCTGGAAGGGATGAACCTGCTGCCCACCATCCAGTCCCCTGGCCTGTGAAAGGCAAAGGAAAGGACAGGGCTTCTGTCTAAGCAGTGCCGATTTATACGGGAAATTCAATTCCCTATATAGGGTAAGGGATAACATTAGGCCTGGAATTTGGGGAAGTCCAGGAGGAGAGAAACTAGGAACCAATTACTAGGAGAATGACTGTAGAAGCCACCTCCCATAATCCAATGGTGTGTGACTGAGATGGCCATGGTTGATCAGCATTTCCTTGAAGCTACTTGACTCCTGTCCTGATTCATACGCAGGGTTCTCTCTTGGCCACCCTCTTGCCCACTAGTCCCTGGAGTGTTAGTCGCATTCTTATTGACTTAGTGACCTCTTTACCCCGAGCACCACAGAGGATGATGATTACCTGTGTAAGTAACCCTTTAGCACATCCACAAAGAGAAATCCTATAGCCTGAAATCAAATTCCACTTGTAATTTTGTCTTCTATCATTCTGTCATCTGGTAACTTTGGTTGCAAGATCGAAGCTGAGTGATGTGCGTAGTTGGCTGCTTCTGTTGCTCTCTATACCCAGTACTGTTTGGTATCCTTTCCTAATCCCTTCCACTCTCATCTCCAGATTGTGAGAAGTGTCAGAAGTTCTTCCTGAAAAGCTGTGCTGCTCATGGACCCCCAGTGTTCCTAAAGGACAACCCAGTGGATAAGGGACATCCTAGTCCGGCTTTCCTCAGTGTGCCCACTGGACTTAGAATTGGTCCATCCAGCATTTCTGAGGCTGGGCTTGGAGTGTTTAATGAAGCATCTGATCTGCCATGGGGGTTGCACTTTGGTCCTTTTGAGGGCAAGATCACAGAAGTGAAACAGGAATCCAACAGAGGGTACAGCTGGCAGGTAAGAAGTACCTTTCCAGTCTGTTGGCTTTCCACCTGCCTGCTGTGAGTTTGGTCCATGTGTCCGGTTCATGTGTCCTTCTACACATTATGGCATGAGTGGAGCCAACATGATTACATCACAGAATCCTTACTGAAGATTAGCATTGATGAGATCGCTGGGCTGTAAAAACAAAGCAGTTCGATCTCAGCTGTGGGCTTCTACTGTAAGGAAACAAATCAGATTAGGTGTATACTAACACTATGTTATGTCTCAAGATGTGGTTGGACTCATGGGATGTCATAGAACACGATGGTGGTTGAGTTAATAATTCTGCTGAACTATTCCCTTTCCAGAAACATATTAACTGATTTTTCTGAAACTCAAATAGCCAAGAGGAGAAACAGCTATGAGTACATGGATGGTAAGGATACTTCTTTGGCCAACTGCATGAGGTAAGAACCATGCTTTTTACATGTGGAGATGACATTTATCTCTAAGACAAGATCACTGTCCTTTCTCCTTTACTTTCCTCAATGACTTTTACATGATATGTCCTCTTTGATGTCTATTTGAATGACCTTTGAATACCATGACCGGTTTATAAAAGCACATTCTCTATAAATACTATTTTTTATCATAACATAAAATAATATGTTGAATAAATGGACATGAAAATGGGCCTTGATGAATCTAGATTAACTGGGGCTTTGACTCACTCTCTCTATATAATTATCATTGGTTATGCCTTTCCTGCATGAAAAATATCATAATACATGGACATTGCATTAAATTGGTGTCCTGACAGCAAAGGGTTTTAGTCTTTTGAAAATTATACACTGTCCAAACAACTTGATACAGAAGGCCTTTAATTTATGAGACATAAACCATACCAGGCACACTGGAAAAAAAAAAGAGAGAGAGAGAGAGAAAAGAGCCAGGTTCTGGGACAAGCATTGTCATGCAGAGGACTAAAGTAAGGATTGGTGTGCCTACATTACAAGTACCGGTTACCCTATTGCCAAACCAGTTGCTTCCCTATGCACCCTGAAGACCTTCAGAGGATGTCCTCATGCTTTGTCTTTGGCTCCAACTTAGAAGACCTGGTTGAAGCTACTGCCTGACACTGTGTCCTTTTTATCTCTCCACTCCATGCTTTTTCTTGGTATCTCTGTCTTCTGCCCCTTCTCTTCTTTGTGTCTCTGCCACTCAAATAGAAAATAATCATAATAATCTTTACCAACTAAACAAAACAAAACTGGAGATGTGGATGAGAGAAGGAAGCTGCATCTGGATAATTGTTTCTGTGAGCAGTTCTGGGAGAGGCTAAAATAACTCCCAGGATGCAGGAGAAAGATCCAAGAGAAAGGACCTCAAAGAAATGCCTTTGGAAAATCTGAGTTGTGCAGCATGTGTGGTAGGCTAGAGCTAGCCAGTGTACATTAACCATATTGTGTGGCATAAAACTGAATGAAATTTGGGGTTTAGGGAAACTCTGTGTGCTTCATGGCCGGTCAAGGAGAAAGGTCGACTAGGGTTTTGAGGATGACTAGTGAGGAAAGGAAGTAGCAAAGCATGCTTGTCAGAACAAATACGGTATCTGCACATTGGATGTGGGACTTCATTGATCCCATGAGAGAGATACATGTTTGCAAGAGAGCTTTTACAGAATGGGACTACAAGCAGGATAGAGGCTATCAGAGAACAGATGAGATTCAAGTGTAACAGCACATGGGAACTCAGCATTTATCTCTGCCCTAGGTATGTGAACTGTGCCCGGAATAATGAGGAGCAGAATTTGGTGGCCTTCCAATACCACAGATGGATATTTTACCACACCTGCCAAGTCATCAAACCAGGCTGTGAACTTCAAATATGGTATGGGGATGAGTATGGAAGGAAGCATGAGTATCAAAGGAAACATTGGAAAGAAATAGAAGGGAAGAAAAAGGAAGAACTCACAACAGTGAGAGGTAAGTCGCACTGTTTTTTTTAAAAATAAGTAAAGGAGTCACCTGGGGAATATTTGTCATTCAACTCTAAGGAGTCAAATGGAAAGTAACACCTGGAAAAGCCCAATTCAAATGTGATTTCAATTTAGCAAAAACAAGGCTTACTTCTCAAAAGAAGCGAAGAGATATAGAGAGACTCAAGCACAGTTAAAGAGAAAGAGAAAGCAGGACAGAGAGAGAGCAGGAGAGATCACCAGTTACTGTTTTAACCACAAAGGCTGCAGGAGGGCCTAGCACGGCAGCCTCGTGGCTAAAGTCCTCACCTTGGACATGCTGAGATCAAAGATGAGCATCACTTCATGTCCTGACTGATCCACTTGCCTTACAGCTTCCTGCTTGTGGCCTGGAGAAGCAGTTGAGGACAACCTCAATCCTTGCGGTGCTATAGCCACAATGGGGACCAGGAAGAAGTTCCTGACGGTAATTTTTTAGATTGAAACCTCTTGGCCTATTGTGGTCACTTGGGAGTGAATCAAAAGACAGACAGATTTCCTCTCTGTCTCTTATCCTCTTTGTATTTATGATTATATATAAATATATATATATATATATATGTATGTAAAGATATTATATTATGTTATTTTTGTTATGTTATGTTATATAATATCATATTATATTATATCATATATGTACTGCTTACACTATTTTTTTTTATCTAAATTTGGGAAGTCTATCTCTGGCTAAAACCAGGAGCTCATGTATTTCAGCAGTTTAACTGTTTTGTACTCATATCCTGGGTACATTAAAAGACCAGGGGATAGGATCAGCGGAAGCCAGATTTCAATCCAGTCATTACATGCTTTAATATTATAGTAGTAACTTGAAACAGTGTGACCTAATACTGACCCATTTTTTTATTTCTTTGACTCCTGGGAAACTTTGATCTATGTTTTTATTTAGTTATTTTAGCTTTTAAATACTTTGTGCACAAAAATATCCCATAACATACATTTTACTTTTTTTCATTTTTCTTTATATTTTTCACAACTTATATAGTTAATTATGGTAAAAAGTTTCAACGGCTATAGAAACGTGCGTAAGACTATGATTTGCATTTTGTATCCTTCATGTATCTGAGGTAATGGGCAATATTGTGGGAGAATCCTCACCCAGTTACCCCCTCCACCCCAGGTCCTTGATGTGAGGCACACTCTGAGATTCTCACTCAAGTGGTTTTGATAGTTGATCAGTTCTGAAGCGCTGCCAGTCTCACCACTCCAAATACAATGAGGTTGTTGAAGAATCCACTGAATGACTTAGTCCATCATAGTCTCTGTTGGCCAGTAGTTTGCTGCCAAAATATAGCTGCATTGGTTGATTGATGTGTTCTGTCTTCTGTCTTGTCTTGGTTAGGGTTCTGAGTCTGGCATTTTGATTGTGGAGATCCACAAAGATAAGTTCAAGGTCTGAGGTGTTTGCAGTCTAAATTCTTATATGTACTGGCAAGTACAGCGCCTGGCACATTCCATCGCCTGATAGCTGGTGGTTGCAATTCCTGGGTGGCTTCTGTTTTCAGCCCTGACACCCACTGGAACCAATGGATTTTGCAGTCCAGCCTAGTACTGTCCAGCAAATACTCAGCCCTCACATAAGCCAGTGTGGTCTGCCCAGTTCTACACAGCAAACCCCTTTCCATTACCAATTAGCCAGCTGTTAGAGATATTTTGCTCAGCTTGTCTGACCTCCAGGTCTGGACCACATATTCACCAGTGAAAACTTTGATTTTCCAGGGGAGTTTCCCAACTTCCTCCACTTGATTCTCTCCCTGACCCAGTTCTCAAACATGCCATTGTGTTTTATTTCAGGACTTGGCAAATGTGGCCTTTCATTTGGCTTTGTATGGGCTGGTGAACATTACAAGCCAGAGCAGGTTATGGAAATTACAATTTCCACAATTGTTTCCTTATATTAGAGAGAACATATGTATTTGCTGTTTTGTGATTGACATATTTTATTGAGCATAATGGATTCTCTTTGGGACCACCTGCTTATCCATGGCATAAGTTTGTTCTTCTTAATAGATAGTATTATTCCATGGAGAATAAGTAATACAGTTTCTTCAACCATTCTTCTATGGGAGCACATCTGGATTGTTTCCATGTATTGCTATTGTAGATTGTGCTGCTGCAAATATAGGCTTGGAGATCCCTTTCGCATATGCAGATTTCTTTTCTATTGGGTACATTTCTAGGAGCAGGAGAGCTGTATCATACGGAAGGTTTGTTTGCAATTCTCCAACCATTCTCCATACTAATTTCCATAGTGTTTATATTAGGCAAACTTCTACCCGCAGTGAAGGAGGCTACCATTTTTCAAACATTTTTGCCACTAGGTTGTAACTGGAGATCCGAATGTAGGCCAGCCTCACTGAAGCTAAGTAGTACTTCAACATGGTTTTAAAATGTGTCTCTGTGATGGCTTGGGAGCCTGAGCATCTTTTCCTTTGAATCTGATCTTCTGAAAAAATGGTCCGCAGAATTCTTTGCCCTTTACTTCACAGGTTGTTTGTTTTTTTTGTTGTTTTTTTTTTGTTTGTTTGTTTTTTATTGACACTGGGATTCTGTATCTCTTTGCAAATCCTGCATATTAGTTCTTATTCATTTGTGGGTTGTGCAAGTGTTTTCTCTGTTTCTGTTGTTTACCTCCTTACTTTGTTCATGTGTTTCCTTTAGTGCACAGAAGAAGCTTTTTAGTTTGATCACATCCCATTTGTTCACTTTTGCTTTGATTGCCTGTGCTTTTGGTTACCTTTCTAAGAAATCTTTCCTTGGGCCCAGCGCAGTGGCGCAAGTGGTTAAAGGGTCCTCGCCTTGCACACCTGGGATCCCATATGGGCGCCGGTTCTAATCCCGGCAGCCCCGCTTCCCTTCCAGCTCCCTGCCTGTGGCCTGGGAAAGCAGTCGAGGACGGCCCAAAGCTTTGGGAACCTGCACCCGCGTGGAAGACCCGGAAGAGGCTCCTAGCTTCAGATCAGTATAGTATCGGCCTGTTGCGCTCACTTGGGGAATGAATCATTGGACGAAAGATCTTCCTCTGTGTCTCTCCTCTCTGTATATCCGCCTTTCCAATGGAAAAATAATAAAAATAAATCTTAAAAAAAAAAAAAGAAATCTTTCCTTGTTGCTACGTCTTCGAGTATGCTTCCTATGATTTTCTTGAAAAGTTTGATTGTTTCTGGGTGTAGATTTTGGTCCTCGATCCATTTAGAGCCAATTTTTATAGTTGGACAGTTGTGTTTCTGGCTTCTTACCTCTGCAGCTGCTAAACAGTTATCCAAACAGCACTTACTGAATAGATCCAGATTTTGCTTGGATCGTTTCCAGCTTTCTTGTCAAAGATTAGTTGACCCTACATGTGTGGACTCCATTCTGGTGTTTGTATTTACGTAGCTTAATTCCTAGGTATTGAAGATTCCACTCTTCTATGTTAAAACTTACTCTACTAAAATTTTCATTCTCAGCCTTAGAATTGTTTGTGTACACCAGTGTCACTGACTTGTGCTCACTCATTCTTTATCCTGCTACTCTGCCAAAGTCTCTTCTGAGTTCCAATAGACTCTTGGATGAGTTTTTTGTTCTCCTAGGTAGAGAATCATGCATTCTGCTATAATCATGCAGAATCATGCAGTAGCGATAATTTCAGTTCCTCAGTTCAAATTTGGATTGCTTTAATTCATTTCTGCTTGCCTCGTGGCTCTGGCAAGGAATTCCAATACTGTAGTGAAAATCAGTGGTGACACTGGGCATCCCTTTCTAGTTCCTGGTGTTACTGGGTAGGTTTTCAATCTTTCCCCATTTAGTATGATGCTGGTATATTGGGTTGTTCATGAATTGCTTTGATTGTATTGTGGAATGTTCCTTCTATGCCTGACTTCTTTGCATGTTGAGAGGATCATATGGTATTTATTTTTAATTTGTTGATGTGATGTATCACATTTCATGATTGGCTGATGCTGGATCATCCCTGCATCTCTGCAGTACATGGATGTATCCCACCTGGTCCAGCTGAATGCTCTGCCTGATGCGCTGTGGTTCCGGTTGGCTAGTATTTTGCTGAGGATCTTTGAATCTATGTTCTTCAAGAATATCGGTTTGTATTTCTCTTTTTGTGTTGTTTCTCTGTGGCTTTGGTGCTAAAGTGATATTGGCTTCATAGAAAGTGTTTGGAAGATCTGCTTCAGTTTCTACTGCTTGGAAAATTTTGTGAAGGATTGGGGTAAATTCCTCTTGAAATGTGTGCTAGAATTCAGCAGTGAAGCCATCTGGTGTAGGACTTTCCTTGATTGGGAGGGCTTTAATTGCTGACGTAAAATCATTGCTAATAATAGGCCCATTTAGACTAATTGCTTCTAGATTCAATTGTGGTGGATTGTATGTGTCCAAAGATCTATCCATCTCTTTAAGTCATCTGATTTGCTGCAGATAGTTGCTTGTAATATTTCCTGATGGGCTAGTGGGGAGTCTGTTTTGTTAATTTTCTCAAAGAACCTGCTCTTTGATTCATTGACCTTATGTATAGATCATTTATCTCTATTGCATTTATTTCCTCCCTTGTTTTGATGATTTCCTTTTGGCTTCTAATCTTAGGAGTGCACTGCTGTTGTTTTTCCTTCTCCTTCAACTGCAGTGCTGGCCAATTTACTTCATGTTTTTCTAGTTTCTTGACATAAGCACTGATTGAAATGAACTTCTCCCTAGCACTGTCTTGATTTCCCTTATGATTTCCTCCCTAACCCACTACTCATTTAGTAACATGATTTAGTCTCCATGTGTTTGCAAGTCTTCCTTGGTGTTTTGGACTTCTTGGTTTCTAGCTTCAGTCAATGATGGTCTGAGAAGTTGCTTAGTATAATTTTAAGTTTTAAAATTTGTTGAAGCTTAATTTGTGGCCTATAAGATGGTCAGTTCTGTAGAAGATTCCAATGCTCTGATTTTAAAGAAAAAATGTATTCTCTGTCTGTATGATTAACTGCTTGATAGATGTAAACAAATGCATTTGCTCTAGAGTTTGGGTGAGTTCTGTTATTTCTTTGCTTAGTTTCTGTCTCTTTGATCTGTCCTTTGATGTGAATTGGGCATTAAGATCCCCCACTATGATCATATTTTTGTCTGTTTCTCCCATCAAAGCCATTAATATTTGTTTCACACAGCTGGATGCTCCAGCATTAGGCACGTATACATTTATTATGATGATCTTCTTTCTGAATGGATACTTGGATCATTATGTGGTGTCCATCTTCATCTCTTTGATGTTCTTTACATCAAAGCCTATGTCATCTGATAAAAGAATGTTTAGTCCTGCACGTTTTTGCTTACAGTTCACTTGCAATTTCTCTTTCCATCACTTCAGTTTCCATTGCCTCTGATCTTTGTTGGTGAGATGTGTCTCCTCTAAGCAGCAGATCAATGGATTTTGGTTTTACCTGGTCCTCCTCTATGGCATTTGACTGATGAGTTTAAGCCATTTAAGTTCAGAGTTATTGTGAGTAAGTGGCAGTTTAGCCCTGTCATTTCAGCGATGGGTTGTGCTTTGATTGAGTCTTCTGTTAGCCTTTTAGTGGGATGTTCTCCACATTTGCCTTTTGCTTTGGTTGTTGCTATTCCTTTTTGTCATTCATGGGAATTTCTGTGAGTATCATTTGTGGGGCATGTTTACAAGAGGCAAAATCTTGAAGTTGTTGTTCATTGTGTGAAGAACTTCATTTCATTTGCAAAGACAAAGGGAAACTTTGCAATTCCTAAGATGAATTACCTGCTGGTCTCTGAATGATATCTATGTTCAATCAGTGACCTAGATTAGGAAAATGCCAGTTATGCTGAATAACACACACACACACACACACACACACACACACACACACACACACACACACAGACAAAACACTCTTTTTTTGAATCTTGTGGACGTAGAGGTATAGAAAAAAGGCAATCCTTAATATCAATCACAATAAGATACTATCGGGGGTCTTCCAGTCCCAGGGAAAAAATCACCTGACACTTGAGAGAGTCTCCAAGGCGCTTTATTCCGATCTTCCATTGTGACCATTAACTCCGTTGTGACCGTTAACTCCATTATGACCGTTATGACAGTTACGACCATTACGCTCAAGCCCCTCATCCTCCAAGCCCCTCGCTTATCTGTCAAACCTGAGCAATCAGCTTAAAGATAACCAAGGCACACCAATCAGGGCAATGGGCCAATCACAGGGCAGGAAATGGTTAGTGCCCCCTACAGCTCCCCCTTCTTGTTTTATTAAGCAAGGGACCGTGCCTGTCTTAGGTGTTCCGAGTTCGGGCTCCCCTAACCTGTCATGGGCTAACCATGTGGCTAGGAATGTGGCACCTGTCTTAGGTTGGTGAAGCCATATCGGATACTTACCCGTCTCTGGCTACCGGTCCAGTATGCCTAGCCAGACTTCTGGAGATTCTCTGTTGTGAAGGGCAAGCACAGCTTGCACTAGCAGCTGCTATTACGGCTGCTGACGCTGTGCTCAAGGATGAAGCATCCACAGACCCCAAAGAATGACAATTAATAAGATAAGACCCAAGGCTACTATACCGGCACATTGGTGTGCAAAGGAAAAATCCTTTAGTATCCAATTTGTCCATTGCTCTACCGTAGCAATCTCTACTTTGCTGCTATTTATGGCTATAATTTGGGATCTTAGTTCCTATGTCAAATTATCAAATCGTATGGACCAGCTTCCACTAGGGGATAGCATAGCGGATAACTCTCTGGACAAATTCAATGCTCAGGAACCATTGGTGACAATGGAGGGAGTGACACACATTCCAGGTAGACTAAGCACACAGGAGGTCCCTATATGATGGAAATAAGTGTGGAATGCGTACCAGCACTGCAGTGCCAGAGCCATTCCAACATTGGTTAAGGCCTCACTTAACTACAGAGCAATTCAAAAGGGTAACATTAGCACTCATGGAAACAATAAACATAAATGGAGCTTGTGCATATACATAAATAGCATTATAGATAACATCACAACTGCAATTAACTTTAACATTTTCTTCCCATATTCTAGAACTATTACTATTATACTTACAATTTCTTATCACTACCTAATCAATAAATGTAAAAGCTGATATATCTGAACACCCACCCATACTAGTGCAAAGTACCCAGACATTCCAAGACTTAGCAGAAACAGATTGAACAAGGTTACCACATGTATAGTTATACCCCACAAAGGCAGAATTTGAACAGGTAGGAAATCAATTGGTCACAGCAAGATCAGGTGCTACTCTTTTAGGAGTCACAGTACTTCGACAGCAGTCCATTCTGGGGGCCATTTCCAAGGCCCTAGACAGCGAGACAATATTTGCTGCACCCCTTTTATGGTGCAGTTTTAGCTGGAGATTCTGGCTGTCTCCTCTCTGATCTGAATGAACATCAGGCTGGTCAGCATCCACCACGTCCACAGGTTCATCTTACTCCGGCTTTCTTATCACTCGTGTGTCCAATGTTCTGGCACCCAGACTGGTCCGTCAGAATCCTACGGAAAAACACAAACCGCTCCTCGCATCTGTCGTAAGACAGGATACGGGCACATCCATTGTTTTGTTAAAACATCCTTCCACATCACCCAATCTTTGCAGGAGCCTGCTCCAACCGCATGGCGTTCAACATCAGAATGGCCATCCAAATCCAAAATCTAAAATTTGAAAATATAAGTAACTAAAGCCAATTGATGTTTAGGACTATTGGGATATAGGGTGGCTCCTACTCCCCCTTTTTGTTTTATTAATAATGCTTTGAGAGTTGCATGGGCACGCTCTACCACAGCCTGGCCTGAGTGATTATATGGGATGCCAGTGGAGTGTTTAATCGCAAATTCAGAACAAATTTTATCAAATGCTTTGGCTGTATAGGCAGGTCCATTATCAGTCTTTTTTTTTTTATTGTATTATGTATTACAGTTTTATAGGCGCTGGGGATTCCCCCCACCCCTCCCATACCCCTCCCCCCATGGTGGATTCCTCCACCCTGTTGCATAACCATAGTTCAAGTTCAGTTGAGATTCATTGCTTACAAACACATGCCTAGCATAAAGTTCAGCGTCTCATTGTCCAGACAAGTTCAGTGGCCTCTTGGGGAGACCTTCTATGGTCCGAAGATAGGTCTAACAGAGTAAAGATCCGGTCAGTTAAAAGGCCCAACAAGGCCTCAGTATCAATATACAACATTATGGAATTAATTGACATAGTATTGGGTAAACAATATGTTAAAAATAATGCAAGTTCCATTCTTCGAAACATCTGGGTTGAGACAGTATCAATGACAGGTTCAAAAAATAACAAACAACCAAACAAAAAATTACAGGTTAAATCAAGGCAAACATGTGGTATCTAATCTTTTGGGATTCGCTCATTTCCCTTAGCATTATAGTTTCCAGTTGTGCCCATTTAGCCACAAAGAACTGCATTTTGTTTTTTTTTAATAGCTGAGTAGTATTCCATGGAGTAGATGAACCAAAGCTTTCTTATCCAATCTTCTGCTGATGGGCATTTTCGGTTGCTTCCATGTTTTTGCAATTACTGATTGTGCTGCAATGAACATAGGGATGCATGTTGGTTTGTCGTAAAACAGGTGTTTTGGATATATTCCTAGGAGTGCTATTGCTGGGTCATATGGTATGCAGATTTTGAGTTGTTTGAGTGTTCTCCAGACTGATTTCCATAAAGGCTGTACCAATTTGCAGCTCCACCAGCAGTGGAGTATGGTTCTCTTTTCCTCGCATCCTCGCCAGCAAACGTCGTTGGTGTTCTTGTTTATGTGGGCCAATCTTGCTGGTGTTAGGTGGTACCTCATCGATGTTTTAATTTGGATTTCCCTTATTGCTAGGGAACTTGAGCATTTTTTCATATGTTTGTTTGCCATTTGGACTTGTTCCTTTGTGAAATATTTGCCAATTTCCCGTGCCCTTTCTTGAGTGGCTTGTTTGTTTTGGTGTTTTGGTTGATTTGGAGTTGTTGTATATCCTGGAAATTAGCCCCCTATCACCTATATCGTGTGCAAAGATCTTCTCCCACTCTCTGGGTTGCTTTTTTACTTTGTTGATTGTTTCCCTTGCTGTACAGAAGCTTCTTAGTTTGATGAGGTCCCATTTGTTTATTCTGTTCTCAACTGCTATTGCTTTTGGTGTCCTTCTTAGAAAGTCGGAACCTACTCCTAGGTCTTGCAAGGTATTTCCTACATTTTCTTTCAAGAGTTTGAAGGTTTCTGGATGTAGGTTTAGGTCTTTTATCCATGAAGATTGGATCTTGGTGTATGGTGATAGATGTGGGTCTATCTTTTTGTTTCTACAGGCTATCATCCAGTTGTCCCAACAACATTTACTAAAGAGGCCTTCCCACTTGCTTGAGTTGTCATTGGTCTTTTTGTCAAAGATTAATTGGCTGTATTTGTGTGGGTAGTCTTATAACACTGTGGGACTCCCCAAACTGCAAAAGCCTGAAGGCAATGAGATATAACATTTTGAACCTTTTCCCCTGTATGAGCTGAGGCATAAAGAACCCCAAAGCATGTATCAATAGAGACATGAACAAAAGAAAGGTGACCAAAACTGGGAACATGGGTAACATCCGTCTGCCATATATGATTAGGCATAAGACCACGGGGATCCACCCCAAAGCAAGGCTGGGATAAAAATGGGACACAAGTTTGGCATTGTCTAATAATAGTGCGGGCAGCATCCTGAGAGATTGGGAAGCGCTTTACCAAGGTTTATGCGCTAACATGCCACCTTTGGTGAAAGTGCTTTGCCTCTTCCTCCACAGAGAATGCAAAGAGGAATCTAGAAGCAGAGTCAGCCTTGTCATTGCCTTGGGATAAAGATCCAGGCAAGTTGGAATGTGCCTGAATAAAGCCCACATAAAGAGGATTGGTCCAGGATAATAACAATTGTCGGACTTCAAACAGAGCCTCATAAAACATAGAGCGAGGTAAAATATATTCTACCATCTCAAGGCGATTAACAGCATTCACCACATATAAGCTGTCAGAAAGAATGTTCAGGGGCTCAGGCACTAGCCACAAGGCCAAAGCAACGGCGGCCAATTCTGCAGTTTGTGGAGAAGAGGAAGCAACCGCAATTGGGAAAATTTGGGTATCCAAGACAACTGCCCCTCTGCCACCTTTAGCCACATCTGTAAAAGCAAGCCACACTCCACTAATGTGCCGCTCCTTAACCACCTTGGGAAAGCACAATGGGACTTCTTTGCAAAACTGCACCCATGGACGGGATGGATAATGCATATCAAATTGCAAAGAAAAGCAGGATAGCAAAATGGCCCAAATATCTACCGTTTGGCATAGACTGGCATCTATTTCTCTAGAATAAGGGGTAACACATGAGCGATGATAAACATCAAATGTTTCTCGGGCTCTCTCCACTGCTTTAAGAATCACTTGGCCCATAAGTTCAGGGAAGGTGGCAAGCACTTTGGAAGGTTGCATGAGTAAATACATCCAGACTAAAGGCCCGCCTGCCATAGCAGCATAGCAGGAATACTTTCAGGTATAATCAGAACAGACAATGGTTGTGAAGGATGACAACACTCAACCTGAGCTTCTTGGAGTCTACGCTGGACTAATTCAAGAGCCTTGTGTCCCTCCAAAGTAAGCTCTCGGGGTGAATCTAATGTGGTGTTTCCATGAAGTATAGAAAACAGGGGCTCTAAATCTTTGGTGGTAATATGAAAATATGGTCAGATCCAATTAATATGCCCCAATACCTGCTGGAAATCATTAAGGGTCTTTAAACCATTCATTCTGATTTTAACCTGTAATGGGGCAACCTGATGGACTGTCATCTGTAGTCCCAGATATTTTACATTGGGGCCCTCTTGAATCTTCTCAGGGGCAATGTGCAATTTCCACCATGCCAGTTCTTGCTTCAAGCACACTAAGGTGGCCTGCACTTCTTCTTTCTGCTTTCCTGCCACAAGAATGTCATCCATATATGATATATGCAAAGCCGTGAAAACTTTCATCTTACAGGGCACAGTGCTTGAGCTACATATAGTTGACACATAGTAGGATTATTCATCATAACTTGTGGGTGTGGAACCCATTGGTATCTCTGATCTGGGCCTTGATGATTAATAGAAGGCAAAGTAAAGGCAAAACACTCTGAATCTTGTGAATGTAGAGGTATAGAAAAAAAGCAATCCTTAATATCAATCACAATAAGATAACATTCTTTAGGCACTACAGTGGCTAAAGGCACACCAGGTTGTATTGCACGCATAGTTTGCATAGTGGAATTTATAGTGCGAAGATCATGCAAAAGCCGCCACATCCCTGATATCTTTTTAATAAGAAAAATAGGTGTGTTCCATGGAGATACTGAAGGCATTATACCTCCCAATGATAATTGTTCTAACACTAACTCCTGGGCAGCCATTAACTTTTCAGAGGTTAGGGGCCACTGCAACACCCATATGGGGTCATTCGATATCCATGCAATCTTGAATGTCTGTTGTTTCGCAGTGGCCCCAGCTGAAAACCCAACCCTGCCCTTCCTGGGTGTTGTCTAACCATGATTGGTTCTATTCTTCCTTGTTCTTCTTTACCTAGACCCTTTCCTGAATAACCCATATTCTGGATGATATTCCATGCTTGTTGGCTTCCTGTTTGGTAGTACTCATTGCTCAGACAAAATCCCATAACACTTAAGACTTCCCGGCCCCATAGGGTCACAGGGATGGCACAAACATAAGGCTGAAAGGACCCTTTGTGACCTTCGTGGTCCACCCAGGAAATAACACATGTACTCTGTTGTGGTTGGCAAGCCACTCCTAAGCCTCGTAAGGTTTGATTAGATTGCTTTAGGGGCCATTCTTTTGGCCAATCTGATTGCCTAATAACGCTGACATCAGCCCCAGTGTCCAAAAGGCCTTCGGATGGGGTGCCACGGAGCAGAAGGGTGGCCAATGGTCGGTCCCTGAGGGAGACAGATAGAATAACTAAGGTTTCTCCAGAGGATCCAAAGCATTTGTCCCCATGGGTGCCGTGGTGACTCCGCCAATTCACAAGACAGCTAGGAAGGACTAACCGTTGGGCAATACACTCTCCTGGAATTATAAGTTATATCTTTTGGCAAAGAAACCATAACTTTGACAATGCCAGTATAATGAGAATCAATTACCCCTGGGTGAACAATCAGGCCCTGCATGGTTTTACAACTCTGTCCAAACACCAATCTCACTGTGCCATTAGGAAGTGGTCTGTGAAAATCAGTACCAAGTGCCTGTGGGCCCATCTCAGGGGTTAATACCATGTGGGAGGTGGCACAGAGGTCCAATCCTGTGCTTGCAGGCATGGCTCCGCATATTTCCTGGTTGCCTGTTCTGTCTGCTCCTGGTACACCCCGTATGCTCTGTTAGGGCTCTGGGATACTAGGCCCCTCTGCCCGTTTTTTGGCTTAAACTTCCCTTCCAGGGGTTGGCCAGAAATATCTCGCACTGAGTGACACTCATTAGCCCAGTGATTCCCCTTCCTACATCTCGGGCATAGCCGAGGCTGAGGAGGAGGATGAGTGGGCTCTCTTTGGCAGCAGTGTCTTATAAAGTGCCCCGGTTTACCTTTCAAGGAAGCTTCTTCCTGCATTGAATAAGTTAAATTGCCCATGTTTCTAACACAACTCAGATCCTTGCTAACCTGCAAACTTGACTGATCATTAAATCACAAAATTGTGTGATCCTTAACCACAAACTTCAATGGGCACTAGACTTTGAACCTGAATGGGCCATAAACATGATGGATCATGAATGGGCTGTAAACGGTATTGTAAATGGGCGGTAAATGCGATTGTTAATTCGGCGATAAACACAATCGTGTGTGGGCGGTAAACACAATCGTGAGTGAACCTGAATGATTCTGAATGGCTGCTAGACCACTAGCCTGAAGGGTTGCTAGGCCTGCGCTTTAATGGTCACTACCCTGCGAACTTGAATCATCATTAATGCTTGAAGTTGAAGTGCGCATCCCACCTGCTATAGCAGTTTCCAGAGCAAAAGTCTCAGTTGTAAACTAATTCCCTCTGGAAGCAGCTCCCTGAGCAATCTGCTCAGCTTACCTTCCGGCATTCACCAGCTGACTTCTATCCAAATAAAAGTGCCAGTATTCTTGTATCTGAGTCACAACACAATTATCGGGGTCCTCCTGTCCGAAGGAAGAAATTACCCGACACTTGGGTCAGAGTATTTATTCTGCCATCACAACGGAATTGTTCCACAGGAAGATGCCAGAAGTATTTCCTGTCCAGAAGTTAATGGCTTAGTTTCCAGTAAAATTAAGTATCTGGTCATCTTCAGTGTACAGTTAAGTTGCAGTGAGACAAATTACAACTTTCTTATCTGTTTGTGTCTACTATATAAAAGCCAATAGTGAATCTTTGTTTGTTTCATTTGTATCTCTTGCCGAACGCAAACTTTTACTGGTCTTCATGGTTCTTACAACTTGTGCAAATATCATTGGGTATTTGATTGGCATATATTTCATGAGTTACAGCAAATTATTGTTACAAGAAGGTAGAACTAAGCGATACAGTTCAATATGACTTCAGATTTGTGCAGCAAGCCAATTATGGATACAACACTTTCAATCTCTGCAAGAATTGGTACTATAGCATAGAACCTGACCATGGATAGCGAAGGTGCCACATTTAAAGTGATATTGCAAACCTTAAGGCAACTTTCGCCTGATACCTTGGTCATAGACTTCAATTTTAAGCATGCTTTTTCCACTAATGTTAACTCTTTTCCTATGATGAATACGCTAATATCTCTGAACTAGTACTCACACATAGTGAATGAAGTGAAAAGTCTACTCTGACTCTGCACCATGTAATGACTCCTGCACTGAGGTAAGCTACTGCACTGAGGTCAAACTATGTCCTAAATGATGAGAAAGCAAAACACAATGGGGGGCCCGGCGCGGTGGCGCAAGTGGTTAATTCCTCACCTTGCACTCCCAGGATCCCACATGGGCGCCGGTTCTAATCCCAGCAGCCCCGCTTCCCTTCCAGCTCCCTGCCTTTGGCCTGTGAAGGCATTCAAGGACGGCCCAAAGCTTTGGGACCCTGCACCCGCGTGGGAGACCTGGAAGAGGCTATTGGCTTCGGATCGGCATAGTATCAGCCCGTTGCGCTCACTTGGGGAGTGAATCATCGGACGGAAGATCTTCCTCTCTGTGTCTCTTCTCTGTATATCCGCCTTTCTAATAAAAAACAATAAAAATAAATCTTTAAAAAAAAGTGATATTGCAACCCTTAAGGC
>NW_024465183.1:0-4958 GCF_017591425.1 Ochotona curzoniae | reverse complement strand
TACCTTGCAAGACCTATGATGCAAGAGATGAAAGATTACCTTAGAAAACTGAATATTCGGATCATCGGCCTCCCCGAGGGAGTAGAAAGAGAATCTGGGATGCAAGCAGTGCTTGATGAAATTATACAGGAAAACTTCCAAAATACTTGGAACACAAATCCACCCCGCATACAGGATGGACAGAGAACTCCCAACAGACATGATCCAAAGAGATCTTCACCCAGACACACGGTGCTCAAGTTCTACTCCAATGAAGACAAAGAAGGAATCCTGAGACAAGTACGAAGTAGAGAAAAGATCACATACAGGGGAAAACCCATCAGAATCACTGCTGACTTCTCCGAAGAGACCCTACAAGCAAGGAGAGAATGGACAAAGATCTTCCAAGTCCTGAAACAAAACAACTGTCAACCAAAAATAATCTACCCAGCAAAGATCTCATTTGTATATGAGAACGAAATCAGATACTTCAATAGCAAAGAAAAACTAGAAGAATATGTCTACACAAAACCAGCTCTGCAAAGTCTCCTTAGAAATGCGCTAGTCCCGGACAAAAAGGAGGCAAATCACAAACAAAGTTGGCAAATAAGAAGGTCTCCAAACTAAAGGCCACACAAACAAGACAATTACATAGGCAACAACACACACACAACACAATCACATGGCAGGGCAAAATTGCAACCTCTCAATTTTAACTCTCAACACAAATGATCTAAATTCACCAATCAAAAGACAGAGATTAATAGAATGGATCATCAAACAAGACCCAACCATCTGTTGCCTACAAGAAACGCATCTAACCAGAAAGGATGCAAAGAAACTGAAAGTGAAGGGATGGAAAAAGATATTTCACGCCAATAGACGAGAAAAAAAAGCTGGGGTAGCTATCCTAATTTCAGACGAAATAGATTTCATTCTAACTAACATCAAAAGAGACAGGGAAGGCCATTTTATACTGGTGAAAGGAATGATCCATCAAGAAGCAATCACCATCATTAATGTTTATGCACCGAATCTTAATGCACCTAGTTACGTAAAGCAATTACTTACAGACTTAAAGGAAGACATAGACACCCGCACAATTCTTGTAGGCGATCTCAACACACCTCTAACAACAATGGACCAGTCTACGAAACAAAAACTCAACAAAGAAACAACAGAGCTCACACAAACAATAGAACAACTGGACTTAGTAGACATATATAGAACTTTTTATCCTAAGGCCACAGACTATACATTCTTCTCAACGGTGCCTGGCACCTTCTCCAGAATCGACCACATGATAGGACATAAAGCGAATCTAAACAACTTCCAAAACCTTAGTATCATACCATGTACCCTCTCAGACCACCATGGGATGAAACTGGAAATCAACAACTCAAAACTCCCCAGGAAGTATAGGCACTCTTGGAAATTGAACAATATGCTATTAAACGAACAATGGGTCAGAGAAGAAATTAAAGATGAGATCAAAAAATTCATGGAAACCAATGAAAACTCTGATACTACATTCCAAAACTTGTGGGACACCGCCAAAGCAGTGCTACGAGGTAGATTCATCGCAATCGGAGCGCATGTCAAGGCCCAAGAAAGACGCCAAATACAGGAACTAACCACACACCTCCAGGATCTGGAAAAACAGCAACAGAAGAGTCCCACGCACAATAGGAAACAAGAAATCATCAAAATAAGGGAGGAGATAAACCAAATAGAAATCAAAAAAACTATACATAAAATCAACAAATCAAAAAGTTGGTTTTTTGAGAAAATAAACAAAATAGACACTCCACTGGCCCAATTGACCAAAAAAAAAAAAAAAACAAGAGAAAGTGAGAATCAACAGCATTAAAGATGAAAAAGGCAACATAACAACAGACACTGCAATCATTAAGAAAATAATTAGAAATTACTACAAAGAACTGTACTCCCACAAATTTGAGGACCACCAAGAAATAGAAAAGTTCTTGGACTCCCACCATTTACCAAAACTCAGTCCGGAGGCAACTGCAGAATTAAATAAACCCATAACCGAGGTAGAGATTGAAACAGTCATCAAGGATCTCCCAACGAAAAAAAGCCCAGGCCCAGACGGCTTCACTACAGAATTCTACAAAACATTCCGAACAGAACTAACCCCAATCCTCTACAAGCTCTTCAAAACAATAGAGGAGGAAGCAACCCTTCCAAACTCATTCTATGAAGCCAACATCACCTTAATTCCAAAACCAGACAGAGAACCATCAGAGAAGGAAAACTACAGACCTATTTTTCTGATGAACATTGATGCTAAAATTCTCAACAAAATCCTAGCCAATAGAATTCAAAAAATCATCAGACAGATCATTCATCCGGATCAAGTAGGATTCATCCCTGGAATGCAGGGATGGTTCAACATTCGGAAATCCATAAATGTTATAAACCATATCCAAAAACTGCAAAACAAGAACCACATAATAGTTTCAATAGATGCAGAAAAAGCTTTCGACAAAATCCAACACCTCTTCATGCTAAAAACTCTAGCCAAAGTAGGCATAGATGGGAAAATCCACAACATAATTAAAGCAATTTATGAAAAACCCAACGCCAGTATCATACTGAAAGGAGAAAAGCTAGAACCCTTCCCACTGAGATCTGGAACAAGACAAGGGTGCCCACTATCACCACTGCTATTCAACATAGTCCTAGAGGTACTTGCAGAGGCCATAAGACAAGAAAAAGAAATCAAAGGCATACGTATAGGAAACGAAGAAGTCAAGCTTTCACTATATGCAGATGACATAATCCTATACATAGAAAAACCAGGAGACTCAATACAGAAACTGCTAGAACTTATATGAGAGTTTGGCAGAGTGGCGGGGTACAAAATTAACGAACGAAAATCAACAGCCATAGTGTACACAAATAACACCAAGATGGAAGAAGATTTAACCAACAGCAAGATACCATTCAAAATAGCAGAGAGAAGTATGAAGTATTTGGGAATAAATCTAACCAAAAGTGTAGGAGACCTATTCGAAGAAAACTACAAACTATTTAAAAAGGAAATTGAACAAAACCTCAAAAGATGGAATAACATCCCGTGCTCCTGGATAGGCAAAATCAATATCATTAAAATGTCTATACTACCACAAGCAATATACATTTTCAACGCAATTCCAATCAAATTGCCCAAAACATTCTTCACGGAACTGGATACAATGATTCAAAAGTTCATGTGGAAACACAAAAAACCACGAATAGCTAGAACCATCCTGAAAAATAAGAAGTTAGCAGGGGGAATCACAATCCCGGACCTCTGGACATACTATAGAGCAGTGGTTATCAAAACAGCCTGGTACTGGCCAAAGACAGAAAGGAAGATCAATGGAATAGAATAGAAGTACCAAAAGGGAACCCACACAGATACAGCCAATTAATCTTTGACAAAAAGACCAATGACAGCTTAAGCAAGTGGGAAGGACTCTTTAGTAAATGTTGTTGGGACAACTGGCTGATAGCCTGTAGAAACAAAAAGATAGACCCACATCTATCACCATACACTAAGATCCAATCTACATGGATAAAAGAGCTAAACCTACATCCAGAAACCTTCAAACTCTTGCAAGAAAATGTAGGAAATACCCTGCAAGACCTAGGAGTAGGTACCGACTTTCTAAGAAGGACACCAAAAGCAATAGCAGTTGAGAACAGAATAAACAAATGGGACCTCATCCAACTAAGAAGCTTCTGTACAGCAAGGGAAACAATCAACAAAGTA
Source organism: Ochotona curzoniae (assembly GCF_017591425.1). Classification (NCBI taxonomy): domain Eukaryota; kingdom Metazoa; phylum Chordata; class Mammalia; order Lagomorpha; family Ochotonidae; genus Ochotona; species Ochotona curzoniae. The sequence goes on along the minus strand of NW_024465183.1, from coordinate 1,201 downwards.
AAAAAGCAACCCACAGAGTGGGAGAAGATCTTTGCACACGATATAGGTGAAAGGGGGCTAATTTCCAGGATATACAAAGAACTTCAAAACAACCAAAAAACCAAAACAAACAAGCCACTCAAGAAATGGGCACGGGAAATGGGCAAACATTTCACAAAGGAACAAGTCCAAATGGCAAACAAACATATGAAAAAAATGTTCCAGCTCCCTAGCAATAAGGGAAATCCAAATTAAAACATCGATGAGGTACCACCTAACACCAGTAAGATTGGCCCACATAAACAAGAACACCAACGACGCTTGCTGGCGAGGATGCGGGGAAAAGGGAACCCTACTCCACTGCTGGTGGAGCTGCAAATTGGTAGAGCCTTTATGGAAATCATTCTGGAGAACACTCAAACAACTCAAAATCTGCATACCATATGACCCAGCAATAGCACTCCTAGAAATATATCCAAAACACCTATTTTACGACAAACCAACATGCATCCCTATGTTCATTGCAGCACAATCAGTAATTGCGAAAACATGGAAGCAACCGAAATGCCCATCAGCAGAAGATTGGATAAGAAAGCTTTGGTTCATCTACTCCATGGAATACTACTCAGCTATTAAAAAAAACAAAATGCAGTTCTTTGTGGCTAAATGGGCACAACTGGAAACTATAATGCTAAGGGAAATGAGTGAATCCCAAAAGATTAGATACCACATGTTTGCCTTGATTTAACCTGTAATTTTTTGTTTGGTTGTTTGTTATTTTTTGAACCTGTCATTGATACTGTCTCAAACCAGATGTTTTGAAGAATGGAACTTGCATTATTTTTAACATATGGTTTACCCAATACTATGTCAATTAATTCCATAATGTTGTATAATGATACTGAGGCCTTGTTGGGGCTTTTAACTGACCGGATCTTTACTCTGTTAGACCTATCTTCAGACCATAGAAGGTCTCCCCAAGAGGCCACTGAACTTATCTGGACAATAAGACGCTGAACTTTATGCTAGGCATGTGTTTGCAAGCAATGAATCTCAACTGAACTTGAACTATGGTTATGCAACAAGGTGGAGGAATCCACCATGGGGGGAGGGGTATGGGAGGGGTGGGGGGGATCCCCAGCGCCTATAAAACTGTACTACATAATATAATGTATGCAACAATAAAAAAAATAAATAAAAATAAAATTGTGTCACATAATGC
>NW_024465182.1:0-49817 GCF_017591425.1 Ochotona curzoniae | reverse complement strand
GCCCCCGAGCATCACACCTCAGAGTCAGCTAATCCAGAAGGAGGTGAGGGCTAGAAGGGACATTGCTTCGCACCTTACAGCTGGGGAACACATCTAAGTGAGTTCAGCAGGAAACTTCACTAGGCCTGGACAACCCAAGCTTTTCTGACCCAGCTCCTTGCTGCGGATTCCAAGCTGCAGGCAACTGGAAACTCCAGCAGAGACCAGCTTTCCTAACCCTGCTTGGGGCTGCAAATTCCAAGCCGCAAGCCAGCAGCAGGAGGCTTGGGCGGAACACACTGCCAGGATCAGCTCTTAGCCCAGAGGTGGGGTACTGATTCACGGGCTAGCACGACCACCACAGTGTGTTCCACAGTGTGCCTGTGCCTTTCAGAAAGCGCAACATATGCCCTCACTAGACCTGGGCACGCCAAGTTGTCCCAAACCAGCTTAGGGCTGCAAATTCTGAGCTACATGCAGCTGGAGCTCTGGTGGAACCCCCTGCCATGCTCAGCCCAATTTCCAGAGGCAGGGCAGCACTGCTCCACACAGCTAGCTGAGCCAGGCAGTGTCACAGGCTGGCAGGCTTGGAGGGAGATGCCAGTGCGCCTTTGAGTGGGACAGCGCCTTTGAGTGAGTGTAACAGGTACAGCAGCCTCGCACTAGGGCCAGGCCCACAGAACCTTCCAACACAACTCAGGGTCGGAAAGAGCAGCAGGTGGCTGGAGAGTGGGGCAGAACACCCTACTGTGCTATACTCAGCTTTAACTCCAGAGGCGGGGCACTGCTCAATAGAGTATGCTGACCTGGGCAGAGGCGCAGATAATTGGGCCACAGCAGCATGTTTCACAACAGCTGAGTACATTTGTGAGAGTATAGCAGGGTGTGGAACCTCACACTCTATATCTACCCAGAGCAAAGACAAGAAACCCAAGCCTACAAAGTCTTTCATCCACACTCTATCCCTGTTGGCTCACACAAGACAATACCTAACCGAGGAAACAGAAGGAGGCTGACCAAGAAGGGCAGGCATAGAGGAGGACTTGGTAACAGAGGGATAAAAGATAGCTGAGGAAAAGCAGCAGACCAGAAATGTGCAGAGAAGAGTGCTTGAAGCATACCTGAACATGCAGCAACCAAGAAGAATCACACAACTTAGGAATCCAGAGAAAGTAAGCAGGAAACACAACAACCCCGCACCTGGAGCGTGGAAAAAAAATAGTACAATGAGAAAAAAGCATCAGAAAAAGTAACGACTCATTGGAGGGAGCCAGCACACAAAAAATGAGGGCTAAAAGCCATTACCAATATCGGAGATGCGAGATGAAGACATGGAAGATGTACCAGACAAGGAATTAAAAAAAATAATAATGCTAAAATTTGTTAAAGACCATGAGAAAAAGTGGGAAGACTTCAAGAATAAAATAGTCACAGAAATACAAGTCAAAATAAAAATGGCTGACATGGAATTTAAAATGCAATGTTTGACCAACAGAATAAATACAGCAGAAGAAAGGATCTCCGAAACTGAGGACACACATAGTGCGGATACCCAGCTCATTAAACAGCTGGAGACAAGCCTCAACAAAGCTAATAAAATGATGCAAGATATGAAAGATCACTTCAGAAAATCAAATATTCGGATCATGGGTCTTTCCGAAGGAGTGGAAAGAGAGTCACGAATGCAAGGGGTGCTCAACGAAATTATACAGAAAAACTTCCAAAACACTGGGAAAAAGAATCCAATCCACATACAAGACAGACAGAGAACTCCCAACAGACATGAGGCAAAGAGATCTTCGTCCAGACACATGGTACTCAAGTTCTACTCCAACGAAGGAAAGAAAGAATTCTGAGACAAGTACGAAGCAGAGAAGAGATCACATACAGGGGAAAACCCATCAGAATCACTACTGACCTCTCTGAAGAGACTCTACAAGCAAGGAGAGAATGGACAAAGATTTTCCAAATCCTGAAGCAAAACAACTGTCAACCAAGGATAATATACCCAGCAAAGATCTCATTTATATATGAGAATGAAATCAGATACTTCCATAGCAAGGAAAAACTAGAAGAATATGTCAATACAAAACCAGTTTTATAAAATCTCCTTAGAAATGCACTAAATCCAGAAAAAAAAAGGAGGCAAACCATAAACAAAAATGGCAAACAGGAAGGTCTTCAAACTAAAGCCCACACAAGAAAAGGCAATTACACAGATAACAACACACACAAAACACACTTGCATGGCAGGGCAAAATCTCAACCTCTCAATTTTAACTCTTAACACAAATGGTCTAAACTCACCAACCAAAGAAAAAGATTAATGGAATGGATCATCAAACAAGACCCAACTATATGTTGCCTACAAGAAACACATCTAACCAAAAAAGATGCAAAGAAACTGAAAGTGAAGGGATGGAAAAAGATATTTCATGCCAATGGACAAGGAAAAAAAAAAGCTGGGATAGCTGTCCTAATTTCAGATGAGATAGATTTCAATGTAACTAACATCTAAAGAGACAGGGAAGGCCATTTTATACTGGTGAAAGAAATGATCCATCAAGAAGCAATCACCATCAATAATGTTTAAGCACCAAATCTCAACACGCCTAGTTACGTAAAGCAATTACTTAAAGACTTAAGGGAAGACATAGATACCCACACAATTCTTGTAGGCGATCTCAACACACCTTTAACATCAATGGACCAGTCTACGAAACAAGAACTCAACAAAGAAACAACAGAGCTCACACAAACGATAGAAAAACTGGACTCAGTAGACATATATAGAACTTTTTATCCTAAGGCCACAGACTATACTTTCTTCTCAAGGGTGCATGGCACCTTCTCCAGAATCGACCACATGATAGGACACAAAGCGAATCTAAACAACTTCCAAAATATTAGACTCATACCATGTAACCTCTCAGACCCCCATGGGATGAAATTAGATATCAACAACTCAAAACTCCCCAGGAAATATAGACACTCTTGGAAGTTGAAAAATATGCTATTAAACAAACAAGGGAAATAATCAGCAAAGTAAAAAAGCAACCCACAGAATGGGAGAAGATCTTTGCACACTGCATAGGTGATAGGGGGCTAATCTCCAGGATTTACAAAGAACTTCAAAACAACCAAAACACCAAAACAAACAAGCCACTCAAGAAATGGGACCCGGGAAATGGGCAAACATTTCACAAAGGAACAAGCCCAAATGGCAAACAAACATATGAAAAAATGCTCCAGATCCCTGGAAATAAGGGAAATCCAAATTAAGACATCCATGAGGTACCACCTAACACCAGTAAGATTGGCCCACATAAAAAAGAACACCAATGACATTTGTTGGCGAGGATGTGGGGAAAATGAACCGTACTCTACTGTTGGTGGAGCTGCAGGTTGGTACAACATTTATGGAAATCAGTCTGGAGAACACTCAAACAACTCAAAATCTGCATACATATGACCCAGCAATAGCACTCCTAGGAATAAATCCAAAACAACTGTTCCACGACAAACCAACATGCACCGCTATGTTCTTAGCAGCACAATCAGTAATTGCAAAAACATGGAAGCAACCAAAATGCCCATCAACAGAAGATTGGCTAAGAAAGCGTTGGTTCATCTACTCCATGGAATACCACTCAGCTATTTAAAAAAACCAAAATGCAGTTCTTTGTGGCTAAATGGGCCCAACTGGAAACTATAATGCTAAGGGAAATGAGTGAATCCCAAAAGGTTAGATACCACATGTTTGCCTTGATTTAACCTGTAATTTTGGTTTGGTTGGTTGTTTGGTTGTTTGTTACTTTTTGAACTTGTCATTGATACTGTCTCAACCCAGGTGTTTTGAAGAATTGAACTGGCATTATTTTTAACATATTGTTTACTCCATACTATGTCAATTAATTCCATAACATTGTATATTGATGCTGATGTTTTGTTGGGGCTTTTAACTGACCGGAACTTTACTCTGTTAGCTCTACCTTCAGACCAAAGAAGGTCTCCCCAAGAAGCCACTGAACTTATCTGGACAATAAGATGCTGGACTTTATGCTAGGTATATGCTTGCAATGAAGGAATCTCAACTGAACTTGAACTGTGGTTATGCAGCAAGGTGGAGGAATCCACTATGGGGGGAGGGATATGGGAGGGGTGGGTGAATCCCAGTGCCTCTAAAACTGTATCACATAATACAATGCTAATGAAAATTTAAAAATAATATTAAAAAATGAAATACAATAATATATATATATATATATCATAAAAAGAGAGAGAGAAAGCTTATAACTGTCTTGATCATAACTGCCCTGTTATTTCTGGCAATGGCGGGCTTGGCTACAAGGGTTGCATCCTTAATCACCCAGACCAGAGAGATCAACTACTTAGGAGCAGCAATTCAGGAAGATCTGGCGTACATAGAATTAGCCATTTAGAGAAGTCTCTCTCCTCTATATCTGAGATAGTTCGTACAGAATGATTCAGGGTTGGATCTGTTGTTCCTAAAGCAAGGTGGACTTGGTGTTGCCCTGGGGGAAGAGTGTTGCTTTTATGCAGACCACACTGGGGTAGTGAGAGACACCATGACTTAACTCGGGGAAGGTCTGGCCCAAGGAAAAAGGAAGGAAAATCCCAGCAAGGGTGGTTTGAATTATGGGTCAACATGAGCCCATGACTAACTACACTGTTGTCCTCCATCTGGAAAGGCCTATAGTCATCCTAATCCTATTAGTTACAATTGGTCCCTTCAGGAAGAGACTAATAAAATTTGTAAAGGACCATATCAGTACTGTCCAGTTGCTGGTCCTCAGACAGCAGTTTCCAGCATCAGCCCCAAACTGAGAAAGATTTCTCAGTATAAAACAGAAAAGGGAGGAGAGGTAGAGTGTAGATAAATATTAGAATGCTATGTAGGAATGATGGTATAAATAATTTGCTAAAATGAAATTTTTGTTGGGCAGTGTGAGATTCCTTTGTGCTGAAATAACCGCTACTTTGCTAGGCCAGGAGATGCCTGGACTTTTGGAGGATTCTGGTTTAGTGATAAATCTGTTCTTTGCTGCCTAGCAACGTTGTGAACCCAGGTGCAGGCTGGCAAGGGTGCAATTCTTCTCTGATCCTAGGGGCAGGAGGAAGATAAGGGTGTGAGAATGGGATGGGCCATAAAGATTTTGGGCATGGGAAAGGAACAGGCTGTCTGAACCTGAAGATCATAAAAATAAACATGTCTAAGATTATTATTTTAATGTATTTCCCAGCCAAAAGCGTCCTATATAATCTTCTTTCCTGGGCTCATTTGGGGTCCAACTGCCCAGCTTGGTTGGCGCTTATGGCCCAAGTATGGTCTGACCCAAGCATGCTAGTGCAGTAAACCCCGATTGCTGTTTGCATTACCAGGAAGACTTTGTCATTCTCTGGGGGTTGACTAGCTCGCACCTTCACTTTAGGAGGTTTAGCTCAGACTCTAACGTGGGAAAGTGTGATCTGGCCAGAAAATGCATCTGCTTGCATCCACAGAGCAGGGCGTCAGGAGACATCAGGCTAATCATTCCTGGCTGCTTTCTGACTGCACAGCTAGGTCATTGCCATGATGCTTAGCAGCACCCCTCTGGGAAAACACCTGCAACTCTGATGTTGACCTACATCAGCTCAGTACTGTCAAAACCTGCTGAGACCACGCCAGGCAAGTTGGTTGAAAGAGCATAGAAAATGGCCACGCAGATCAACAGTACAAGGTTGGGAGCCAGACTTCCCAGCTGCTGCAAGGGTGGTGGCTCCTGAATAAGGACAGAATGCATCCCTCCCACTAGGATCAGCCCTGTGATGACTCCAGGTGCTGTCCTCTGGATGTCACCTTCCTCTGGCCTTAATGTCTACCTTTTGTCAGCTTAAGCCATGGCTCTGTCCTTCATAGGGAACAGCCCAGAAAAGGCCATGGAAAGCTACCCACTGGCATACAATTGGCAGACGTGGAGGCAATACCAGGCTGAATCTGTCCACGTCATCCACTGGCAAATCCAGGCACCAGTGTGGGTCGAACCAGGTTCGGTCGCAACAAAGACTAGTGCACAATATGGAATGCCGAGGTGAGGTTGCCTGTACCGGAAGGGACCGCAGCGTCCAACCAGCCTGTGAACAAGAAAGGAAGTGGGCAGATCCAGCAGGGGAATAAGGGAGGGTTCCTTTGCAGTACAGCTATTTCCACAGGAGAGCATGGGCTGGGATGGGGGCAGACCAGACTAGGCAGAGCTACCACACCTGTGCACCTCATGTGGACTAGATCAGGGAAAAGCCGGGCTCGGCGGATTATTCCTACTGGTGCAAACAAAATTAAAGTGGGTGAGGTTTGTTTGGGCTTAGACGCAGCATCAACTGGAATCTGGGAGTGGGAGAAGCCTGGGAGGGAAATAGTTGGCTCATCCCTCTTGGGTTACCACTTCCACGGGAGGACATAAAACTAAGATAGCGGCTGGGGTGGAATGGGGTGTGGGACAGACTGGAATACTGCTACACTTACTGGCAAACCAGGGTAGGGGGCGGGCCTGGATGCTCCAACTAGGCTGCAGCTCCCACTGGTTTATGTGAGGGCCAAGTATGTGCGAGGCAGAACCAGGCTGGACTTCAACACTCATTGGTTCCAGTGGAAGTCGGGAGTGAAAACAGAACCAACCCAGCAATTACAACCACCAGCTGATTGGAGTGATGGGCGGAGCCAGGCTCTGTACTTGTTAGCACATACAAGAAGTTTCTTTGGAGATCTTCCTAATCTAAATGCTGGAGTCAGAACCCTAATGAAGAAAAGAGAGAAGACAGAACGGGTCAACCAACCATCTCAGCTATGATGGACTATGTCAATCAGTGGATTTTTCAAAGACCTCATAGTGCTTGGAGTGGCAAGATTGACAGCGATTCATAACTGTGGCAATATCAGGACCACTTGAGCAAGAACCTCAGAGCATGCCCTACATCCGGGACGTGGGGAGGGTGGGAAATTGGGTGGCCCTTCTCCCTTAATATCCCCCCTTTAAACATGAAAGTAACAATATGGAAAACATACTAGTATTATCCACTTTCCTGTAGCCCTTGAACCTTCTTACTCTAAATAACTATCTAAAGAATGTCAAAATAAATTTTCTTAATTAAAAAAAAATATATATATAGTCATTCTCAGTGCATTTAAGTGTCCAACACCTGAAACAATTAACATTGAAATCCAATTCATGTGATTATATAATCATTTCCAAGTCTGCATTGTGTTACCTTTCTTGTGGTTACTGTGTCTCTCCTGCTTCAATAATACATTGTTCTGAAGTACGTCTCTTACCTCCCTGGAGATCCTGGCCTAGTGGAGCTGTCATTGCTCTTGCCTTTGCTGTCCCAGTCTCAGGGAGTCCTCTCTGTCCCTGTGGACCCCAGCACCATCCTCAGCTCTCCTCAGCTATGAATGAAACCTACAAACATCATGTTGAGTACAAAAAAAAAAAAAAAAAAAAAAGATGGAAAGAAAGAAAGAAAGGAAGGAAGGAAAAGCAAGATGTGGAAGAAAGATATACCACAGCAACTTTATAAAAAGTTTTCATTTCCATGTACTTGATTTCCACTTTATTTGATAAGGAGAGAGATGGGTGGGGAAAGGAGGCCTTCCATCAAGTGACTCATGCATCATATTCCTACAGCTTCCAGAACCCAGTGTGGGTCTGCTGCATGTCTGTTGTTACTACCTGCTGCCTCCCAGGGTGTACAGAGTCAGGAAGCCAGAATAAGGAGCTCTGATACAGAAAGCTTTACCACCCGTACCAGACACCCGCATCTTACAGCAAACTCTAAGGCACACAAAATAATATAACTCAAGCAGGATCTTTTTTGTTTAGGAAAATTTATAGGAAATTACGTGAAGTTGACATTAAGTATGGTCAGGTGTCACTTTGTCTTAGAGTTATGTTTTGAGAAATATATCCTTAGACAATTTTGGCATAAACAAAATGGTGCAATATCACTAGAAGATATAATCTATAGAACTATTTTATATGACTGTAAATGGTATTAAAATTAAATAAGTACTAAACTCTCATCACTTTATCATCACAAAACACACTGGACATATTCAGTCTGATGGATATTTTTGAGATGACTTAAAACATCCATCAGTTCCCATAAACCAGGCCTTGGAATACCTTGTTCATTCATTCACCAACATTTCTTTCCAGTCAGCATCGTAAATGCATGTTGCGTGGAACCTGACCCGCATGAATCAAGCAAACACTAGAGGCATGGATCACCAATTGAATGGGAGGAGTGAAGGAGGGAGAAAAAGATAAAGAGAGGGAGGAAGGGAGGAAGAAAGAGAGAGAGAGAAAGAGAGACAGAGAGATGTAGGAATGGACAGGTACATGAATGGATGGATGGATAGAGGCATAGATAACAATTGGATGGAAGGATGAGTGAACTGGTGTATAGACCAACATATATTTATATATTGTTGGTGGTCAAGCCGGTGAGTTAGTGGGCAGTGAGTTGATGGACAGGTTTGTGAGTGGATGTGATGGATGAACGAATTTAAGCAGTTTTTTCATGGAGACAATGGGAGGCTTAGCTGGTCTCTAAGTCCTTGTATAGCTCTTTTCTTCTGTGATGATCTCTCCCTGTTCTCTGCTCACAAATCTTGATAAGCTGTTATAAACCTGAATGGCTGATGCTTATGCTTCCCAGTGGCATTGTAAGAGAAAAGTAAGATTCAAGGGAATCCCACATTTGAATTCCCATAGCAAAGAGTCTCTTGAGATTCCTCTGGATCTTGGGAGACTTCCAGAAATCCTGGGAATGGTTGGAATGTGGATCAGGTGCTGACTCTGCCCTCGGATGAAGGCATAACTAGTAAAAATAAACCACTGCCAATTTTAAGTTCCATCCAGGCACAGAATCAGAAGAGCTTCTCTCTTTCATTCATTTATCTGGTAGCAGAGAGGAAGGAATGCCTGAGGGATATCACATCTCTTTAGTGACATCCCTCACTCACTCTCGCTTTAGTTGAGATTCATAAACTTTAGGATCTTAAAGTGTTAAAAACAATGAAGATCCTAAAGACAGTTCCTTTTGTCAATTTGAATCATCTCTGTGTATTTATCTTGTTGCTAATGAAGCATTTCAATTAAAAATGTGCATTCATACAAATGGTCATCAGGCTCACAAGGAGACATTCAGAACACTTCGCTATCAGGAATTTCCAGGTCAAAATCTCAATGAGGTATTGCATCACATTCATTAGGATGGCTGTATGCCCACAGGAGAATGATATCGAGTGTTGACTAGGGTGTGGGAACATTACCTACTGTTGCTGAGAATGTACAGTGAGTCTGTTGTTTTAGAACATTCTGGAAATTTTCCAAACTTTGAACATTGCACTGCCAAGCAATTCTCCTCTTAGAGGTATATGCAATAGAATTAAAAGAGAAATCCACAAGCAGGGAGCTGGATGGGAATTGGAACTGCCAGGATTAGAACCGGCACCCATATGGAATCCTGGTGCATTCAAGGCGATGACTTTAGCCGCTAGGCCACAGCGAGTGGGAGGCCAGGAGGAGGCTCATATCCCAACCATGAAGACTCCCAAATTTTCACCAAGAACTACCAGTACTGACACCAAGGACTACATCCCAACCACTAGGGAGATGATGGCAATAGGAGTGCCTTCAGAGGCCGAGAACTCTGAGGGCACCCATCCCCATCTGGAGACACTACAGGGGATGGAAGAAGTCCAAACTCTGCCATGCAAAAACCAGCGTCATTGGAATGATGGCCAGGATCCCTGAGCTGTCTGCAGAAACGGAAGAATAATAAACTTCCTTTGGGACTAGGGAAGTGAGCTCTCTCTGGTTCTTGCCTGGCTCGGGCTCTGGGTCCCTACCTTCCCTCACGGTGACCATTAGGATCACTCCAGAAACCTCTCAAAACAAATGAACAAACATACAAAGAAAAAAAAAAATGGACAGACAACAACAAGGAAAGCTTAGAATCAGACCAGAAATGGCCAGCGTGGATCCAATCATGCCTCACTAGGTGAGACACAAAGATTAATTACACATCACTGGAATATTAGGGATTTCTCTGCACACACATCCTAAAAAAAAAGAAAAAAAAAAAAGTTCTGTACCTGAACTGATAGCTCATGTCTTGCTAGAGTTATAAGCCAGTTCAGACCAGCCGAAAAACAACTAAGTTCAGCAAAACCATGCTTCAACCGTATAAACAGCTAAATGCAAGAACAAAAACAGATGAGACAGCTGAATAGTGATCTATAGCCATTTTGAGGTGTATGCAATCCGGTTGAATATAAACCAAAAGTGGAAATGTCTATGAAGAAGTCACAGGATGTAGTTAAGAACCCACATTTTCCCATTAACATCCTCTTAATCAATACCATGTCAATTAATGCCATAATGTTTTAAATGGTTGTTGATGTTATGTTGGGCTTTTTAATAAATTGGGATGGTACATTGCTGGCTTTATCTTAAGACCAGAGATGGTCTCACTAAGAATTCATTGAACCCATTAGGATAATAAGACACTGGGCTTTATGCTTGGTAAATACTTCCAATGAAAGAACAACTGAATTTGAACTGTGGTAATGCAGCAAGGTGGAGAAATTCACCATGGGAAGAGGGTTCAGAGAGGGGTAGGGAAAATTCCAGTGAACATAATACTGTGTCACATGCCAGTAGAAACATCATTATAAAACCGGTGTCTTTTTCTTATATTCCTAAAAGAGAAATAGCTGTAACAGAATTTTAAATATGGACAAAGACTTGAAACATCTATATTCCCTTTCATGATAGCCACTACTCCATCCCTTCAGCAAGGCAAGCTAATTTTAAGCTTTTTTTTTTCCTCCCTCTCTCTCAATCCTTTTTTTTTTTTTATTTTAATCTTTGTCTTGGTGCTTTGCAACAGCCTTCTGTGTTTTCACAGACATAAGGAATGTCAGTAGGAGTTCTTGCTGCATTTGTGCATTTGCAGTATTCCTATACCCATTTTTCTTGAAATAAATTTGGATTTTAACGCTGTGGTTCAATCCATTAAGCAAGCTGCTCATTTGTGTAAATGGAAACCTACTTGTATTACCCGTCATAAGGAGAAAAATCACTCATAAAAATATAAGGAAGACAACAACATGGCATTCCTGAACGATGTTTGTGGGGAATATTCCGACTTCTCCCTGCCTGTACACAGCCTGGGTCACCCCAGGGCCCCGCACTGTTGCCCAGAAGTGGTGACAGTGCCAAGGCCAGGCACATGAGCAGAGATCTCGGCATTGATGAGGTGGGGCGACTCTGCGTGAAGGTGCCACCTAGCCCTCAAATCCATGGCAGTGCCCCACATGAGTCACAAGCTCCTCAGATCCAAGGCAGAGCCCTGTGTCAGCCTCACAGCCATCAGACAAATCAATAATCCCTGCAGGAGCTGCAAGGCCCTCCTTCTTGGCAGAGCCACATATGGTCTGCAGGCCCTTCAAATTCATTGTGAAGACTCCTTGAGGTGAGGAACACCTGTGTCCTGAGAGTTGCAACCTTTAGTTCAAAAGCAGAGCCTCATGTCACTCTGCAAACCCCTCAGATCCATGACAAAGTCCTCTGTGATTTGCCTGCTCCTCAGATCCATGGCAGAGCCCTGTGTGGTCAAAAGACCCTCAAATCCATATTAGAGACCCATGTGGTACTCATTGGCCTCAGACCCATGGCAAAACTCCTGTTCAGGTACACTTCCCTTTGATCCATGACAGAGCCCCATGTGTTCTGGAAGGCCTTTGATTCATTGCAGAGACCCCCATTTGGTCCACACATACCTCAGATCCAGGAAAGTGCCCCATGTTGTCTGCATAGTCCTCATTTCCATGGCAGAGCGCTGTGTGAGCTACACAACTTTCAGATCCATGGCAGAGCCCTATGATGTACTCTTAACCCTTAGATCGATGGCAGTGCCCCATGTGTCCCTCACAGCAGAACACCACATTGTCCTCAAGAGCCTCAGATTCATGGCAGAGTCCTGTGTGAGCTGCATGATCCTTGGATCCATGGCAGAGGAGCATACTGTCCATACAATAGTAAGAACAAAGGCAGGGCCCCATGTTGTCTGCACAGTCCTCAATTCATCATAGAGATCAGCAAAACATTCACAACCTTATGTCACTGGCTGAGCCCCATTTGGTGCTCAGCCTTGGTCACATGACAGAGTCCTGGGTGAGCCATGTAACCTTCAGATCAATGGAAGAATGACATGTGGGCATCCAGAACCTTAGATCCATTTCAGAGACCCCTGTTGTCCTCACAGGCCTCAGATCCATGGCAAAGCCCCTAGTGAGCCATACTCCCCTCTGATCCATGTCAGAGCCCCATGTGAGCTGCACATCTCTCAGATCAATGGCAGAGCCCCATATGTTTGAGAAGGCCTTTGATTCATTACAGAGATCCCCATGTGTCCCACACGCCCCTCACAGTCATGGAAGAAACCCCATGTTCGGCAAAATTTTCATATTCAACGCTGAGCTATGCATAAGTGGCTTATTCTGAGCCATGCATAAGCCACACAGCCCTCAGACCCAAGGAACAGCCCCATGTGGTCCACATGGGCCTCACATCCATGGCAGAGCTCAATGTGGTTCTTTTTAAAATTTTTTTATTTAGTTATTTTTTATTATATTTTTGACAATCTTTACACAATTAATTAGGCTAAAAAGTTTCAAGGGCTATAGGAAAGTGAGTAAGACTATTATTTGCACATTGTTCCCTTCATGTATCTATCTGGGGTAAAGGGGGATATTGAGAGACAAGCCCAACCCACTTTCGCATCCATCCCAAGTCCCAGATATGAGGCATGCTCTGAGATACGTGCTCAAGTCGTTTTGATACTTCAACAGTTATGACTCCCTGCCATTATCGCCACTCCAACCACGATGAGGTCACTGAAGAATACACTGATTGACATAATCCATGATAGAATCTCCATTAGCCCAGTATTTCACTGCTAGCATATAGATGACGTGGTTGATTCATTTATTCTGTCTTCTGGCTTTTCTTGCTTAGGGTTCTGAGTCTGGAGATTCAATATGGGAGATCCCCAGAGAAACTTAGTCTGAGGTGTTCCCAGACCAAATTCTTGTATGTTCTAGCAAGCACAGGGCCCAGCACAGTCCATTGTCCTGAACAGTTGGTGGTTGCAATTGCTGAGTTGGTTCTGTTTTCAACACCAACTTCCATTGGAACCAATGGGTGATGCATGGCAGAGCCTCTTGCCATCCTCATGGCCCTGATTTATGGCAGAGAACAATGTGGTCTGCGCACCCTTCGGATCTCTCACAAAGAGAGTATGTGATCTACATTACCCTCATATTTGTGGCCTCCCAGGGTGGTCCACAGTCTGCGCATATCCATGGCATAGCCCTATATAGGCTGAGAGCCTCAGAACAATGACAGAACAAGAAGTGAATTGCACAACTTTCATGTTATGGCACAACACCATATGCTTTGCAAGATCCCCAGATTGATGGCCGAGACCCAAGTGGTCTGCACACAATTCAGATTCATGACAGGCACCTGAATGAGCCATACAGCCCACAGATCCCTGCTGGAGCCCTCAGTGACACACACCCCGCTCAGATCCATGGCAGTGCCTAGTATAAGGTGCAGGCCCCTCATAACGTGGCAGATCCCCAAATCATCCACAGAGCCCTCACATAAAATACAGTACCCTGTGTGTTTTGCATGTTCCTCAGATCTGCGTCAGAACCCCATGTGGTCTTCAAAAGCCTCATTTCCATGACATTATCTGGTGTGAGCTGCACTCTACTCTAAATCATGGCTGGGTACCATGTGGTTCACACACCACTCACATCTATGGTTGAAACTCATGTGGTCCAAACGGCCCTCACATGAATGGCAGAGCCCATATGGATCCGAAGGCTTTTGATCCATTGCAAAGACCGCCATGTGGCTCACACATCTCTCAGATACATGGAAGAAACTCACAGTTGCCAAAAGGCATTCAAATGCATGGCAGAGCCCCGCACAACTGCACAGACCTTAAAACCATACAAGACCCCAATGTGATCAACACAGTCCTCCAGTCCATAGCATTGACCCAGGTGAGCAATGCTTCCCTCAGATCCATGGCAGAGAATCAGAGGGTCAGCATGTCCCTCAGATCCATGGCAGGACTTTGCATTATCCAGGTGATCTGAATGCCCCTCTAATCCATGGCAGAACCGTGAGTGAGTCATATTCCTTTCAAATTCATGTCTCATTGCCACGTGGTCCGCACAAACCTGAGATCCATGCAGAGCCAAATGTGGCTTGCATTGCACACAAATCCATGACAGAGCCCTGAATGAGCCACACACCCCTGAAATCCATGGTCATCACAGTCCTCAGGTGCATGGAAAAGCCCCACTTGAGCTACACAGCTTTCAAATCCATGGCAGAGCCTACAGTGGTTCACATATGCCTGAGATCCATGGAATAGCACCATGTGGTCCATACAGCCCTCAGATACATGGCAGATCCCTATGTGGTCTGCACGGTTCTAAATCCATGGCAGAGCTCTCAGATCCAATGCAGAGCTCCATGTCTTCCTTATGGCCCTTATCTATGGTAGGACCCATGTGATCCCAAACAGCCCTGAAATGCATAGCAGAGCTCCTTGCCATCCTCATGGTCGTCAGATTCATTGCACAGACCCAGGGGGTCCACACACTCTTCTGATCTCTATCAAATCCTTATGTTTTCCTCACACACCTCATATCCATGGCCTCTCTGAGTGCTGCATGAACCACAAATTCACAGTAGAGCCTCAATTAACCTTCACAACCCTCTGATCCATGGTAGACATGGAGGTGCTCCTCACACTCCTGAGATTCAAGCCGAGTCTCACGTGGTCCTCATGCCCCTCAGATCCATGGCATAGCCCTGTGTGAGCCATAAGCTCTTCTGATCCATAGTAGAATAAAAAGTGAGTTGCACAATCCTCATGTGATGGCAGAGCCCTATATGGTCCTCGGGGACTGAAGATCCATGGCAACATCCTGGATGAACCTCATGGCCCTCAGGTCCATGACACAGTCCTTCATGAGCCACACACCCCTCAGATCCATGGGAGAGCCCTGGGTGATCCAACTCCACTCAAATCCATGACAGAATCTTGCGTAAGCCACATGCACCTCAGATCCATGGCAGAGCCCAGGTGGTCCACACAGCCCTTGATCCATGGCCGAGCCCTGTATGCTTTACATGCTCCTCATATCCAAGGCAGAGCCCATGTGGTCGCCACAGCCCTCAGATTAATGGCAGAGCCCATGTTGTACATACATCACTCAGGTACATGTAAGTGACCATCATAAGCCATACATCCCTCAGATCATGGGGGAACCACATTTTGTCTTCACGCTGCTCTGATCCATGGCAGAATCCCATGTGAGCAATACTCCCTTAAGCCCATGGCAGATCCCCTGGTAGTCCACACAGCCCTCAGATCCATGCAGAGCCCTGTGTGTTGTGCATGCTTCTCAGATCTATGGAAGAGCCCCAAGTGATCTGCACATTCCTCAGATCCATAACAAATTCTCTGGTGAGCCACACTGCCCTCAGATGCATGCCGGCACAACACATGATGCTAGAGCTTTCAAATTAGAGACAGAATACTATGTTGTCTGCACACACCTCAGATCTATGGCTGAGAGCTATGTAGTCCTCACAGCCCTCAGGTGCATAGCAGAGCCCCATGTGGAGCACAAGGCTGCCCTGGTTCCATTGATGCCAGAATCCAGCTCCAGCTGAGCTCAGAACTCTCAAAGGATGTAGGGATGAGGCACAAAGAGGATGGCCCAAAGCTTTGGGACACTGCACCCACGTGGGAGACCTGGAAGAGGCTCCTAGCTTCGGCATTGGCCGTTGCACTCACTTGGGGAGTTAATCATCAGATGGAAGATCTTCCTCTCTGTCTCTCCTCTCTGTATATCCACCTTTCCAATAAAAAATAAAAATAAACCTTTAAAAAAAAGAGACAGAGGAAAAAAAAAAAAGAAAGAGATGGGAAGAATGGATTAGTATTGCTTTCTGTTATGGAAACCTGATAATGAGAGTTAGAAATTGAAGAAAACTAGGCATGTGATCCTTGGATACTAATACTAGTAGATGTGTCATTCCATACACATTGGAGATGAGTTTTCCCATCACTCCACGAGACATGTGAACGAAAATAACTGAGAGCTATATTGTAGTATATTTGTATATTGGAGACATAGTTAATCACATGAAGAAGGATTATGCAAGGTGAAGCAGAGTGGATAAAATCCAAGACAATAAGAGAGGACAGGATGAAGGCAAACGGACACTTGGAGAACCACTAAAACAGAAAAAGCAGCAGAGATAGAGAGGAAGCATATTAAGGTGGCTTTCAGAGGGTCACTCAGAGGTCCAGGTCTGCATTCTTATGTTATTTTTTTCACCAAGAACTCTGTAGTTAGATGTTAGATGTCCACCAACAACTTCCCAAATGCTGGCTCACCAATCTCCACTTCCATGATACCATGCTGAAGTTGCACCATTGTCTCTGCACCATTTTTCCTACTTTAGGTTGGAACAGGTCCCAGGAATAGAGAGACACCAGGTATCCTATAGAGCGAGATGGTTGGTGGCACTGATCTTGCCAGAACCTGCCATAGTCGGTATTATGTTCCTGCAGGACCATTGCAATCCATGGAAATCACTGAGTTTTCATAAGCTCAGCACATGTGCAGTCCACTGTTGTCCCCTGCAGTCCTAAAGTTATTGCCACAGTATATGCAATGGTGCCTGACATACCAATGCTTCAGTTCTTGATCTTCTGCCCATCAGATCTGAAGGCTACCCAGACCTGTCTTGGGTGGAACCTGTAGAATGCCATGCTGATGCATGTCCCTGATTCAGAAGTGATTTCACTCACAGCTCAGCGTATGGTCAGTCCTTTCTTGTGCGTTTGCCTCCTTATGCAAAATGGTGCCCAGTTCAGCTCTTGGAGTCTAACTGGGCTGTGAAATCCATGCTTTTCTCATACTGCTCATCTGTGATCTGCTACTCTGTCTCTGTTCCTGGTCAAATTAAATGAATCAGCAGGATGGATGGTCCTTTGTCTGGGTTCACCTCCCAAGCTCCCAGTGAAATTCCCTTCCCTCCTACTTGCTGGTGGAGTTCTGGTTGCTGGTGGCGTTCAGATTGCCCGTTAGCTGAATGCCACTGGAGTATCAGTCACTGCAACACCACACGGTTGTGTCCTTTGCTTTCCTGTGTCTGACAATGTCCAGGTACCCTCTTGCACTTGTCTGCTCTCTTCTATTTCCTGGAACGTGTTCGCTCTACTTCATCCTGATTAAATGTTTTTCTGTCCATTTAAACAGTCCCTAACGGATCCTCCATCTTGATTCTCTTACCTCATAATTAAAGGGAATTAATATGTAGCTTCTTAAAAATTACACAGACATTCAAATATTCCACACTATTTAGAAATATGTGACATTTTGATACACACGTGCTTTGTGTATTTTTTCAAGCAGTAGGTGCTTTGTTTTGTTTTTCAAGAAAAACGGACATGTTGCTTTTATTAGCATATTTATATTTATGTAAAATTTAGACAATGCAACTACTAATATTCAATATCTTCTGTGACACAGGAATAATCATGGTTCTAAATCAAAGCATATGGGTCATATCATGGTCTCACATCAAATAATTTAATTTCTCTATCTTCTCCTCTTGGTTTCAAGAAATGATAGAAACATTAAAATCAACACTAGCTTTCCATTCGATGAAATAAATCACATATAAATTTGGCTCTGGCAGAGCTGTCATCCTGAAACTATTGGCTGGGCCTTTGGAATGGAGTGACATCATCAATCACTGATAGAATGTTTCTGGCACCTTGGTGAGCACTTATAACATTCCTGACTCTGTGCTGAGTAGCGGGCAGGACATTAGGCAACTATTGGAGAGGATATCAATGACATTTGTTGTTTTTGAATATTCTAATATTGTTATGTTTTACAATTCACTGACTATAACAGCAAGACTTTAGGGGGCAAGCAGCAGCTTTGAGTAATTCCCTACTGTTGGGACCATGAAGCGCAAGCAAAAGACAAAACATCTGGAAGGAACAAACTGCGCACCAGCTGCAAAGACTGCGACAGGTATGTCTGGGAATAGTCTTTGGCAAAGGGTAGTCTGGTACTGACATCTGAAAGACAAGCAGGGGGGCTGCTACTTGTGGTGGAAGGAGAACAAAGATGAAAAGAAAAGAGCAATGAGTGAACAAATACTTTGGTTATTGCATTCAAAAAACATTTTCTTGATCTAAGTATTCATATGAATTGTTTCCTGCCTCTCTGAATTCAGAGGAACTGCTTGTTTTCAGCTTCTGCAATGCTTTCCTCCAGCACATAGCTTACCAATGCCACCTAACTTTCCCTCGCTTTGTCCTTCCTAACTCCATTTTGCATGTTTCTTTAATTCATATTTGACATCTGCATATGTCAGTGAAAGCAAATTTCTGCACCACACACTCTTTATGCCACACAATTTGCCAACTTACATTGGCCCACATGGTAACATTCACAAGCTCCAGACATTAACATACAACCTTTGGATTCGAGCTGTTCACAACACTCATGAATTCATAAAACAAAATAGCACATATTTAAAGAAACGTATAATACATTCAACAACAGCAGAGCTTCAAAACAGATGCAATCCAACAAGTGACGCATAACTACTGTGTCCACCAATTTGCCAAGACACTGAGAAAACTAGAATTTACTTAAAATTTCTGCAATAAGTTTTGAGTGGCCTCTGTCATAGCCCTGGCATGCATGAAATCACCTTCACTCCTGTGACAGCAAGATTTGTGAGTATTCCCATGAGATAAACTACATGTGTGTTATGTACTGTACTTTGGAAAACAGACAAGTAAGATGCCACATCCCAAGGTTAACTTGTTGTCATTTTCCAATCAGTATCCAAGAAACCTCATGAAGATGCTCCTGAGATGTGTGTGGAGGTCCCAACCCATCCCACATATGAAGGAGAAAGTTGCTCTACATGTGACGATGTCTATTTTGTTTCTGCTTGGAATGAACCCATTCTTGTCAAAGGAGATGGTAAGGTGCAAATACCAGGTCCAAACTCAGAAGTTATACTTTAGGCAGCCAACCCAACCTCTACTCACTCCACTTTCTCATCACAATGACTGCTTTACAGCACAGCGAATAGATTAAAGGCTTTGAGAAAGGACACATAGCTAGTTTGTTGCCAAGAACAGCTCAAAGCTTTTCATCATCGGAAGATCTGCAAGTGAGGCCAGGTGCATAGATGATGCTTATGGAAGCCTGTTTGGAGCTTCCACACACACTTCTCCCCAAATCACCTGTTCTATCATCCCATTAAGAAAAAAAAAAAAACAAAAACCAAAAACAAAAAACTCAAGGCATTTTGCCTAACTCATCAACTAAAGTCCATCTGCATTCATCCTGCCCTTCACTACCCTGTATTGACTGCATAGTGAGATATTTATACTTCAAGTCTGTAGATTATCTATAACCATGGGTAATGGATACACTGCATTCCATTCCAATAAAACTGCCTAATTTAGGCCACATGGACAACAACTGTGTTTATCATGAGAATTCACTTTCCTTTTCTAACATGAAATTATTATACATTATGTATTTAAAAGGAATACAGAGCCCCCATCAATTTCTGCTTCTTTTTCCCCAGGAACTCTCCAACTCACACACACCTTTATATTAGTGACAGTTTAGTCACAAACATCCATTCACCTCACAGGTCGCTGAAGCCACAGAAAATTTAACCTGTGAAAATGCAAAACACATGGATAAATGCACTACAACACACACACACACACACACACACACACACACACACCACACAAAATATACTCTGTTTATGACAGACTATGCACAAATCCAAAATGGAATGGTGTGACACTGATATATACAGGAGTGTATAAAACTGTCATTCAAATAAATGAAATTTCCTTCTAAACTCAATATTCACTGCAATATTCACTTTAGTAAGCACTTAATAACATATTAGCTTCAACACAACATTTGCTAATATGATATGAGTGTACATACAACCAGAAGACTGAATGCAGTGACATATTGTCCTGCAATGTGTGAGTCCAGTTATTTAATCGGAAATAAAGCACTTTCTTGACACAATAGCTAATTTCAGGATTTGTGCACCAAGTTTTGAACTATTTTAACAATCAATAGCAACAATGATCTGAACATTCATAGAGATGTATATTCTTTAGAAACTATATTTGAAAAAGTAAACATGTGTATATTGCTTCATTTGAGCCTGTGTTCATATTGAGGTGAAGTGAAGCGTGAGTGTTGAAAATATAATGGAGCTAAAGACTCAAAAACATTATCCAACGAAGTTGTATCTGAGGTCCATGCTACAAAACACTGAGAGACACAAGACTCCTGCACATGCTAATTCCATTTCAGTTCCTTATGTCTAATCTAGACTCTGGCAAATGTGCACACATTGAGTTTAGAAATTAGCAGGATAGGCTTTATTTTTATTCCCTCAGATTAACTTGTGGAATCACAATGACACATCAGATCATGATTAGAAATGTTCTAAGAATTGGCTATTTGTCTTAGAAAAGGTTAAACTGCTTTGAACTCAAAAATGAAAGCAATTGCAAAGAATGGCCTACCCATCACAGAGATATAACCTCAACGCAAGCTTAGTGAGTTTATCTACTCTGTATTAACAAGTATCACAAATTGGCACAAACTGAAAGAAAATACAGCAAACTCTTCTAGCATAGCTCAGCCTGTGAAGCTGAAAATGAACTCAGCCTATGATATGGGCTACAAAGTAATTACACAAGGCCTACTTTTTCAGTGGCTTAAGAAGAGAATGACCTCATGTTTTGTACGTACATTCTTTGTTCTCTACCACCTTAATTGCTTAGTTCGAACCCTTGTCACTCTGCTGCTTCTCCTTTAAATTTGATTTATTGATGCCTCTGTCTATTAAGTCAATCTGCAATTGTAATGCAGAGTCATCTTTGAATTATAAAATGTTTAATTTTCTCACTTCGAACAATTCCCATTTTACACAGTTGGTGACACTAATAAGCTTGAGAAAGCTACAATAAAACATCATGATCTGAGAGCATTTCATAAAACAATTCATAATCTTAAAACAAACATGAAACAGAAAACAGATGTATGGAATAGTGAATGAATACTTAAACACCACACATGGATAAATTCTAAGTGAGGAAAGCACTAAAATAGCAATTTCCCATGACTATGATGAGTATATAAACACACACACACACAGTGCCCAAATAAAAACAACAGACACAGCTAAAATGAGATTTATTGATGATTTTCACTTGACCGCTGACCAGGGAATAAATAAGAGTGCTCAAGGGGTAGCATATCTCATTTTAGGTATGTTGAAGCTAAGTTCATTCCAATTAAAGCATGCCCCATGTTGACTGACAATATATACACTATATGTGCTATCATGTGCAGAGAGACACCTCAGTTCACACCGCATTTCAAAGGCCACAAGAAGAGAATGCCACAATGAAATTTTTTAAATGCTGGTTCTGGTGGCTTACTGATTGGCACAAACAGATACTTTTTCAGCCAAGGAAAAATAAATAAATAACAGCCAGTGAATCCTACACATAAAAACAAAAGGAATATATGTATCTCATGTAAATGTTTATACACAGACATATATGTGTGCATTTTCATACACATTTATATGTTGATATCTATGCATGGAAAGATTGTGAAAATAACCTCAACCAACAAACCAGTAAGAAAGAAATTGAACACTCTTGCTTCTGTGCTTTGGCTGGGGCATATATCTCAATCAGCATGACAAAGAGCAAGAGGTAACAATGTAGATTTACGGTTTGGCACAGTTAACCTTCTTTCCTATTTTTTTCTGCAATTTTCAATGCCAGTCACAACACTAACATAAATATTTGCTCTACTATACTTTGAAATGACAAGCAAATCCAATGATGCCACAGCTCAAGGCTGACAGGATGTCCTTTCTCACACAGCAATCCAAACACCTCAAGAGGACACTCAAGGTCATCTAACAAAACAAGGAGAGAGTTGCTCCATTTCAGAAGAAGTCTCCTTCGTTTCAGCTTGGACTGAACCCAGTAATATTGAAGAAGATGGTAAGGAAGAGTTCATGTGCAGGCCTAATTGGTGATGAGAGATTAAACTCATCCACAAAGCTCAAACACTATTCTCTGCAGATTCTGAAAACAATGTAATTAATCAGGATACAAGCACTAGGATGGGTATCTGGAGAGAAATTCCTTGGAATGTAGCCCCAGTTACAGGAAACATGTCAGTGAGAAACTTGGACATCTCTAAATGGTAACCTGGGCATTTTAGAGAAGAATAGAAACTTCTTCAGAGGCTCCCCCATACATTGAGAATGAGCTCCTGCTCAGAAAATTACCTGCTTCACCCCACTTAATGTAGAAGAAATCTTTTAACCCTCTAACACATTTTCTAAAATGTATTTTCATTTGCCATTGCCTGACCAGCCTCAAGATGCATTGTAAATTAAACTTTGCTTTACATTTGCCTTTCATAGACAGCCATTGACATCACAGGACACAACATTAATAATCAAGTTAGCTTTTTAGATACATGCAAGTGGAAAGGGAAATTCTCTAGGATTTTCCACATTGCAATGTCTGTTTTCTAATAGAGTGACACAATCAGAAACCTTTTCAGCTGAGAATATGCACAAACCACACCTCCGGACACAAACCCCCATGCACCACACACACAAAAAGCATCTAGCATAGAACGAATAGAAATCTAATATGCAGATTTATTTAGATTAATGCAATAGCATATATACACTATACATAATACATCACAATGTATATATACCATATGTAATATAAGATACAAAGACACCATCACTCCTGACAGAGTTGGCCAGGACATATGCCATGAGTGAAATGGCCAGGACATATGCCATGGTCTGCACTGGGGTGGACAATGTTGGCTTCATTGAATGATGAACAACTAGCTTCACTGAATGATGATGTTATATCAACGCTTAAAAGTAAGTCTCATGCATGAGTAACAGCATATTAACTAGATGTGCTTTTCTTTTGAAAACCTTGACAATTAGATGATGTAGCATTTAAAATTACCTGTTTTCTTTTTCTCTCTCACAATTTCAAATGGCTCAAGACAATGCTCCTGAGATGTCTGCGGCACTCCAAAGACATCTTATCAAAAAAGGGGATAATTTTCCCAACTTAAATGAAGCATCCTGTGTTTCCGACTGCATTGAACCCATCATTATTGAAGAAGATGGTAAGACACCTTGTAGGTAAAGCCTAAAACAGAGACAGATGATTGAATTCAACCAGCCCATACACTATCCAGTTCAGTTTCCCCTCACAAGGTACTGCTTCAGGATACAGGCTCTAGGATAAGGACTCTGGGTAAAGATTCATTGGGAATGTGGCAGAATGGAGGGCATGGTTCATGAAAAGCAAGTCAGATGCACAGAGGTAAACCTCCCAAACAAATTACAAGGGCAGGAATGGGACATATGGAAACCTCTCCAGAGCCACATTTGCACACATGGAGCAAGATCCTGCAAACAAAGTTGTGTGATTCATCCCACCACACTGTGATTATCATTTTGCTTCTAACAAATCCTTGTGAATACAACTTCATTCACAATGTCCCTACAAACCTTATGAGGAATTGCACATTGATCTTTTGAAAATTGACTTTCATAGACACACATGGGCCTGATAGTTTTCAATTTGCTATGTATCAAGCCCTAAAAAGAACAGCATGAGAAGGAAATATGTCTATGTATTGCCAACAGGTTTTAGGAAGTGCTCAAGCAGCGAACATGCAAATATAGAAGCCATACTACTAAATCCACAGTAACATACAAACATAAACACATAGGCTGGCACCGCATAACACAGGCATATAAAATGAATATATATCATATGTATATATGTATGCCTAAACATAACCACATACATAAGTGAGAATTGTGAGACACTTGAATTTTTATCGTCTGGATTGAACATCTGCCTTAGTCTACATGGCAGTGGAACAATAGGAAACAATCAAGATTCATGGAAGGGAAAAGACACCATTGCTCCTGAAACATACCAACACAAGTATGGTCACATGCAGAAAGACATACTGACAGCACGTGCTAGTCTTTTTTTTTTTTTAAGACTTGTTCATTTTTATTGGAAAAGCAGATATACAGAGAGGAGGAGAGACAGAGAGGGAGATTTTCCCATCCAATGTTTCACTCCCCAACTGACTTCAAGATACTAGACATGAGCCTATCTGAAGCCAGCAGCCAGGAGCTCTTCTGGGTCTCCCATGCGATTGCAGGGACCCAAGGCTTTGGCCATCCTCATCTGCTTTCCCAGAAAACAAGCAGGGACTGGATGAGAAGCAGGGCTACTGTGGCTAGAACCGGTGCCCATATAGGATCCTGGCCTGTGCAAGGCGAGGGCCTTAACCACTACATTTTCACGCTGGGCCCAGCACGTGCTAGTCTTTGAAAACATGGACCACTCAGATGAAGCCGCATTTCAAGATTGTGTTGTTGTTGTTTTATTCCAAACAGCATTCCAGAAGCCTCAAGAAGATGCTTGCGAGATCTGTGTGGAGGTCCCAACTCATCTTACAAAAGAATATGAGAGTTCTGTCACATCCGAAGATGCCTACTTTTTGCCAGCATGGGTTGAGCCCATTATCATCAAAGATGATGGTAAGGGAGATGTTATGGCATGCCCTTTTGTAGAAAAGAATTGTAATTTTGTCACTGTCATCAGTCTCTACTTAACACGCTTCGTTCACAATGGAGTACTTCAGTGCATAGGAACGAAAATGAGGTCTGTTTGCTGAGAAACAATGGGAATATGGTCCCAAGAATAAATCACAGCTCCTCAGCTGTATATCAGATGTGAGTGATTGGACATCTTCATGTGATGTCATGGTCAGGGATGAAATTTATGAAAACTGTCCAGAGCCACATCCAATCAATGGGGACAAGCTCCTGTATACAAAATATCTTGAACCTCTCTTCTCAGGGTGGAAAATGATTTTCCTTTTCACTAAGCCACTTAAATGCATGCACCTTCTGCTATCATCTCATCCCACTCCCACCATAGTAAATGCATGGTAACATAGAAGCAACCTCTGACCTGCCAGCTATTGAGCTCTTGGATATTCTGCTGTCTAATGACAGAAATTGTATTCACAAACAAATGCATGTACTTTGGGAATTAATATTGATATAGAGTCACTTGAAACACAGGAGTCTGCAGCTGTAACATGTTCAGCTCTTCAAAGCACTACACATGGTGAGGCATAATATGTTATCATCAAGATACTGGTTCTGGTTTCTCTTTATCACATATCTTGACATATTCAACATTGTTTCCAGATCTGAATGTACAAATACATGGGCCACAAGTTTAAACATACATCACATGCACAAGTGCATGGGCTTGCATACACACACACACACACACACACACACACACACACACACACTGTACACACATAATGTAACATATCATAGAGTAAAAAAAAAATATGTAAAAATACCCTTCATGCCAGCATTCAGGACGTAAAATGAAAACGTTTTATGCATTATGGTTGTAGTCCCCTACTAGGGAATGTGCCAACATTTGATTGGATCTTATGTGATGAAAAATAATCTTGGAATCCTAAATTATTTAGATTTTTTTAGAGAAAGTCCAGAAAAGTCAGAGCCTGATGAACAATGGTTTGATCATTTATTTTCAGAAGTAGAGAAAACGCAGCTGATGCCACAGGTAAAGATTGACATGCTGTCATTTCTCACACAGCCATCCACAAGACTCAAAACGGCACTCCTGAGATGCGAGTGGCACTCGAAGATTGTCTAATCAAAGAAGGAGAGCATTCCTGCAGCTCAGATGAAGTCTCCTTTGTTTCTGAATGGGTTGAATGCGACAATATTGAAGACGATGGTAAGGAAGGGTGTATGTGAAAGCTGAAATGTAAACAAGATTTTTAATAAAGCCATTCAGCCCTATCACTATCACTTCATTTTCTCCTCCCAATGCAGTTATTCAGGACACAGGCACTGTGATAAAAGTCTTTGCGCAGAGACTCATTGAGAATATGGCCCCAAAGGCAGGTCATATCTGCACAAGGCTAAGCCACATGTGAGTGGTGAGTGGGAGATCTCCACTTGTGCACACAGGCACAGAAGCCATGCGGTGCATGTGCCCCTGTACAGTGAATCACCTCCTAATGGGAGCATGCTCCTGCTCAGAAAATCAGCTGCTTCAATCCACCTCACTGTGGAAGAAATCTCTTTTAGATTCTAAGTCTATGGCATGCAGATTCATTCATGCTAGGTTTATACTCCAAAGGATTTGCAGATTTTGCCTTGTGACAATTAATATTCATAAACAGCTATGGCTTCAGAACAATCATGGCTCTGGCAACACTTTCAGCACTTCAAAGAACTGTGTGTTATATGACCTCGAGTATGCTCATCATCTCATGTAATATCTTGCCCTCTGTGGACTGACAACATTAATAAATTTGTGAGCTTAGCAAAATCAGAGAGGTAGACCATGCACTGAACACATGAATCATTCCCCACACAGTCCACACACACTCAAATGCATACAATCAAACACATATACACATATACATGCAACAATGAATACATGCAGAATGAATACATTATCTGTGGATGGGTAGACCTATGCATCTGCACAATTCCATATATATTCTTGTTACTATTGATATTTGGCCAAGTGAATGTGGATTTTCAAAGACCTCATAGTGGTTGAAGTGGCAAGATTGACAGCGATTCATAACTGTGGCAATATCAGGACCACTTGAGCAAGAACCTCAGAGCATGCCCTACATCCGAGACCTGGGGAGCGTGGGAAATTGGGTGGGCCTTCTCCCATAATACCCCCCATTAAACATGAACGTAACAATATGGAAAACTATTATCCACTTTCCTGTAGCCCTTCAACTATCTTACCCTAATTAACTATGTAACAATTGCAAAATAAATTTTCTTAAAAAAAAAACGGACAAAAAAAAATAAAAGACTCCAGTGGAAGCTCCTGAGATGTGTGTAATGCTGTGAGTGTGTCTTAGGAACGAAAGAGAGCCTTTCTGCATCTCACTTACATTCTGCTTTTTATCAACTTAATTGAAAATATTCTTCCCACAGAGGATGGTAGGCCAGATCATAAGGGCAAAGCCTGAAATCCAAGAAGGCTTGCAATTAGGCACAAAGAACACTATTTCCTCAAACTACCCAAACACAAAGCATGCTCCTCAACACAGTCACTAGGAGCAGGTCTCTGAGGATTGATTCATTGGGGATGCATTCCCAGGAACAAGTCAAAGCTTGTTGAGCTTTCTGGAGCCCCAAGTAAGATTTGAGAGCAGTGGGAGATCCTCATGTGTGGACATGGGAGTGAGAATAACACAGATCTTTCCAGAGCCTCCCCCATGCATTGGTGGAATCTCACAAGTTCACATGCTCTATTAGGCCTCATTGTGGAAGGAATCTCTTCACCTTCTAACGAATCCTCACAATGCATTTCCATTCACCATGTCTTTGCCAGATCACAAAGTCTTTGAGCATGCACACTCATAGAAAGACATTGATACTACAAGTCAGAACAACTGCCAACTCTTCAGGGCTTCTATGCACTGTGTGTGATATAATATCACTTGCTTTTGCACATGCTATGTCTCATGTGTGTATGGCACACCCTCTGGAGACTTTTCAAACCTTCCTCTACTGATGCAATACACAGAATCAAAACCATATCACACACACATATAAATATGTATATATATACACAAAATCTAAGAATAACACATACACACATACAAACTACACAAAATACCAATTACATATAACATTGAGATGCTCTATATTCATATATATATATGTATAAATACACACACACACGTATATATATACAATGGTAAGGTTGTGTTAGGACCACATGTATACATATGATCCTAACACTACCATACCAATTTTCAAATGCATACATATGATCTTTTTTTTAATAAAATATGAATTTAGTTTTTATTGGAAGCCGATATACAGAGAGGAGAAGAGACAGATGAAAATCTTCCTACTGATGATTCACTCCCCAATTTTGTGCAATGGCAGGTATTGTGCCAATCAGAAGCAGGTAGCCAGGAAGTCTTCTGGGTCCCCCACATGGGTGCAGGGTCCCAAAGATTTGGGCCATCCTCAACTGCTTTCCCAAGCCACAAGCAGGAAGCAAAATGGGAAGTATGGCCACTGGGATTAGAACCGGCCAACAGATGGGATCCCAGTGTGACCATGCCGAGGTCCCTAGCTGCTAGGCCATGGTGCCGGGCCCATGCCCTTCTCTCTTTCGGACAATGGACTTTCAAACTAGTGATGGGACCAGATGTTATCTCTGATATAAGTCAACCTTTGTGCCAAACAAGATAATTAAGCTGCGTGAGTTCACCCATATTCATTCTCTGTTGTGACCCACTGTGAAGAGCAAGGAGGTGAATCCAGGAGCTCAGAGGAATGCACGCTGAGGGGAGGAGTACTGGAAGGAAGGAGTGATCCAGGAGCTCAGAGGAACACTCACTGAGGGCAGGAGTACTGAGTGCAAGCAGGTGACCCTGGGTGCATGCAGTGCCTTCTTTTCCTCAGCCAAGGGCACCTCTGGCAGCCCAGGCTCACACTCCCTTTCCATCAAAGAGCCCCACATTCCTGAATGGGAAATCTTGTGTTTTTCTTCTGTCTTAAACATTTAACGGCATTCAGGGTCCATTATACAGTGAGTGGGTAAAATCACCTGAGGAAAATGATTACCAGAGCCAGGAGACAGGACGAATCAGGTGGGAGAATGAGCTGTAACAGAATTAGGAAGAGAATGGTAGGAAGAGAAAGGTCTCCATCAGCTGGGAGAACAAATCCTGGGCCTGTGCTTGCTGCCTTCTCCCTGGGGGCCTTGCTGAGTGCACAATGACCCCTTCGACCAAGAGGGGCCAACAAGCCAGGCATCTTGGTGTGAGATGTCTGACTTCCCGGTGCAGGCAAGTCCCTCTGCAATTTTGCACTACACCATCTCGGGCAAGCAGAGAGGAATCCACACAGGTAAAACAATGCTGTAACAGTGCCAGCCACAAGCACAACACTACACCGAGTTTGCACTGCTGCCCCCTTGCAAATCTCTTCTGGGGAGACAGAGCACTGCAATCTCAGCTGAGAGAGAGTCCTCATGAGGCCGAGAAAGTGGTTGGCAATGGTGGTGGAGGGGATTGTGGTAAGGGACCAGTGTCAGGCCTCGGGCTCTGACCTAGGGACAGAAACATCTATTCCCACTTGGTGGTGGGCATCATCCCAGCTGCCCACCAGGGTCTGCAAGAGCTGGTATCAAACAATATGGGTGCAAACAAAACACTGCCACACCTTGTTATAAGTAAATATTAATAACTAGAAGAGCAGGAGAGACTGAAGAAAAGGCAAGATAGAATTGCTGTGTGCCCAGAAGCACAACAGTCCACAGGTGACAAACTCCTCCAGAGCTTCTCACTGCTTCGTGGGGACTGGGAACCATGACAACTTAATAGGATTTACATCTTTTTGGAGACAAACACAGAGAGAATGAGCTTCTATACACTCCCAGTGTCTACTCATGGAGTATAATGGATTGTCCAAAGCAAGACTTCCCCAGGGCACGGCCTTAGCCAGGTGCGGAGCAAGGCAGGGGTTAACTCCCTGGGCTGCCTTAAGCATCACCTATCAGCATGGATATAGTCTGTATATATTCTGTATATTTGAATCTCCAAGTTTAGCTTTAAGCATCAGTTCTGGGACATTTGATGGAATGCAAAGGGGCGGGACGGGGCGGCAGAAATTAAGGCATCTTCATTTTCACTTGAAATGCAGATTTACAGAAAGAAGGAAGGTTAGAAAAATCTTCTATCTGCTGCTCCATTTCCCAATTGTCCATGATCATAAGAATTGTACTCATCCATAGCCAGGACCCATGAGCTTCTCCTGGATCTCAAATGTTCCCCAGAGTCTCTCCAGGGGCTCAGATCACCATTTAATTCTTTCCAAGGCCACAAGCACAAAGCTGGATCAGACATACAGCAGTTGGCTCCTGAACTGGCATCCTATGGAATGCTGCCATCACAGATATTGCCTTTACTCATTACGCTACAACACTGTTGCCTCAACTCAAAATTTAAAGCTAGTTGGGGGCGCAGCGTAGTGTCCCAGTGGTTAAGGTCCACAAATTCCAAGTCAGGGATTCCATATGGGTGCCGGTTCTATCCCGGCAGCCCCACTTCAGCCTGTGGCCCTGGAAAGCAGTCAAGGACGGCCAAAAGCTTTGGGCAATGCACCACCTTGGGAGAACTCGGAAGAGGCTCCTGATTCCGATCAGCATAGCATTGGCCGATGGGCTCACTTGTGGAGAGACACATCGGACTGAAGATATTCCTCTCTGCCTCTCCTCTCTATATCCACCTTTCCAATTAAAAAAAAAAATTGTAAAAAATAAATCATTGAAAAGCTAGTTGGGCTGCTGGAAATGAATAGAACCTTAGAAATTCACCTCATTAGGGCTGTGCTTGCAGCTGGCCTAGCAGCATATCAGATAAAACCATCGCCTATAGGTGGCCCAGCCATTGCAATCTTTTGGGGAATGAGTGAATGCATACAAGATCACTCTGTCTGCATCTCTCTCCCTCAATGCTCACATCCAGATTGCCCAGGGAGTTGACTGCCCCGAGGCCATGGAGGGGCGATAAGGAGGAAGGCCTCTCTTTTCTCTTCCTCTCCCTTGGTTCCCCCTAGCTCCTGCTCTGCCCACTGCAGGTCCAGCTGGACACCCTCTGTGGAGACACCTGACACCAAGTGCCAAAGTCCTACACAGGAAGGTAGGGAAACCTGCAACATCGTTTCAATAAAAGCCCTGGAGCATCTCAGCTTTAACCAACTTATTCTTGCAAGACATATCAAATGTCAGTCACAAGTCCAAGCTTAATTTGAAAACTGTTTGTGAGATTCTGCTATAATCAGGGAAAAGTTCATTAGCTCTCTGTGAACTCAAGTAAATCTGTGAAAATCTGAACAAAATGTTAAACATAAATTTAAAAGGTCGAGGGAGGGCAAGATGGAGAGATCTTCCATCTCCAGTTCATATTTCCAGTGACAACAATAGTCAGGACTGGGTCAGACTAAACCAGGAGCCAGGAAATCTACCAGGTCTCCCATGTGGGTGCAGGGACCCAGCCTTTGGCCTGTCTTTTGCTACTTTCCCAGATGCATTAGCTGTGACTTGGTCGCACCCAAAGTGGCTGTAATAGCCTAGTGTTCTGATATGGGGTGCTGGCATACACATTTTTGAGATGATCTCTCTCATAGCACAAGCTGCTGAGCCATACTAAGAAGCTCCTTCAGATGTATCTCTGTCATTCTTGGATTTGAGAAATTCTCCATGGCCATAGAGTGGGCATTGCCTGCCTCCTTTTCCTCTCCCTCCCCCCAGCTAAAAGTCTGCTTCAGGCAGAAATGAGGGAAAGCTTTTTGCAGCACAATGGGGAGAAGAGAAGAGAACACCCCTTGACAATTGCTACTGAGTGTGGCTCTGCAGCAGGGGCACACAATCAATAAAGGGAAGATTAGGTATGAGACTGAGGAGACAGAGCCTACTGATTGAGCCAGCAAGAGGGCCTGAGTCCTACTCTCTCAGTGCTTGGTCAACCCACTGCTTGTTTCTCAGTCCCGGGGTTCCAGGGCTTCTACATGGTGTGTTATAAATTTCTGCAGGACTTTGTCCACTCCTAGCTACAAAATTCTAGTCGATCAATGCCCTTTGCATCACCTGAGGACATGTAGTCTCAGGGATCAACCATTGTCAAGCCCACAGGCTCCACAACTTAGCAGCTTAAATTAGCAAAGATTTTAGGGAGGTAATGGGAAAACAAGAGGACATTCTTTAAGAGATGGTGAAAAATGCATCTTCTGAGATACTATTTGTGAAGTTCAATTGTTTTCAATCCCCTCTCTGTTGCTTCCATTTTCCATGAATTTCTGGAATCACACTCATATTTTAGTATTATGACTATTACCAATTTGTGGGTGCAGAGCTGAGGAACAGCCTACCTGTATGAACCTCTCCTGGCTTGTGGCTGCTAGGGAGGCCACTGCTGGTGGTCAGCTCAGAGGCAGGCTCTTTGGAGGGTCCCAGGGGACACCACTCTCTCACTGGTGGCTCTAAGCTGGAGGCCTTGGTTTGACTAGAACTGTTGGTTGAACACCTACTCTGTGTAGAAGACTTCTTGTACCTGAGCTCCCATGGTGATAATCCTAGGCTTCTACCTTGCCTGCTAGGACATTCATCCAGGTATAACAGTGAGGTAGGCATGGGCACCTCTGTCCCACCCTCACATAGCTTCCCAGAACTTGAGCTTGCCAGAGTGCAAACTCAGGCTCTCTACCATGGGACTCAAGCTGGGATATACACCCCTTCCAGGCAGGGAGGGTGGTTCTGCACATTTTTATCACTAAGTCGGGAAGGGTACATCCTATACCTCCAGTGGCCTGAGGTGTACTTCGACCAGCTGAGGCAGCAATGAGGACATGGATAGGATCTGGGGATGAAGCACTGACAGGAGACCAATGATGGTGGAAATCTCCCCATAGTTTATTACTTCTTATATACTCTTTCAATATGATGTCAAGCAGTCCCATTACACCAGCTGCTTTCAACCACAAGCCCACACCCTGCAGTGCTCAGCTTAACAAGTGCTAATCAACTCCTTAGCACACAACAGGTACCCCTTGGTTTTGTTTCAATGCAGACTTGAATATGCCTGTCTTCAGTTGTGAACTCTCATGTTATCTGCCTTATCCATATCAGGAATCTCCATAGCATGACAGAAACCCTGTCTTATTTGGTCTGTGTCAGGTCCATCTTACCCATAACTGGCTACCATTCAATGTGTTGTCTGCTGCAGCTGCAGAAAATACACTTGGGGAGGCTGATGACCCTGTTCCATGGCTAGGCAAGTCTTTAATGTGGTAGCAATTAGCTGACAGCATTTCACGGGCTTGAGAAACAAAGCACTGCACAAGTGAAACATATATAAAGGATATAAAGGCATAATGTAGGACAAGAGACCTATATCACACAGCCTCTGCTGTTCCTCTGCCAACAAATCAACCCACTGTTACAAAGCAAGCATGCCACCCAAACGTGTTCAGTTGTTCCATAGCCCAAGCAGTCAGTTCTGCAAGCTTGTTCATTGTCACCAGAGTAGCTGGTGGTTTGTGGCTGGTGACATACTGGCTATGATGTTCACCATTATGCCAAAGTCTCTTTTAAGCTTTTCGGAACAACAGAGAATTTTCCATTAGCCCCTTCAGTCACAGGCAAGATTCTGGGAAGCTGCATAATGACAACATTAGCATTATAACTATCACCAATTTGTGGATGTAAGCTGAGGCACAGCCTGCCTGTGTGTTGTAGTTTTTTGCTTGTTTGTTTGTTTGTTTTTTAACCGAAATAAGGCAGCAATCTCAATTTCTGTCTCGCAGGAAAGAAGAATTTTCAGGTGGACACAGTGAAATTTCAAAGCAAATTTGTTAGAAAAGTTGAGAAAGGAGATTCTGTCCTAGTGACATGGGGCTCTGAGATCCTCTGCCATCATGGCAGGAGTAAAAGCAAGAGAGACAAACCTGAATTAATGGTTAGGAGAGCAGTTTGTAAAGGTGTGCTTCAAAGAGGCTCTAGAAAGAACAAATGGAAATTTCTGGTCATGCTGGTGTCTGGCTTTGGGACAAAAGACCAGACAGGTGTCAGACATTGGACATTCCTGGCCTTGGGAATATGAGTAACACTTCCTCCAGTCCTTCAATGATAAGGAGATTAGGGTGATGTTCTCCCACACAATGGCTGGAGATATTGGCTGATGTGTCAGTTGGGGAATTAATATGCTAATAGCACCATTGTCCCTTGGAAGAGACCTCCTCTGGTGAATGCAAGACATGATGGGGAAAATGCTGCTTTATATTTGAGGAAAAATGATAACTTGGGGACACAGAATAAACTAACTGCCTACTACCCAATATAACTCCAGCATTCCAGCATGCTGTCAGGGTGCACTGGAACTCGGTGTCATTCACTTCAGAGGTGTTTCCTGTATGTAAGAGAGAAACATGGGGATAACACAGGCAGACACAAGCTTAAAGTTCAAGGAGCTGAGGTTCACCCACATGAGCAAGTCCCAAAGTCCAGAGGAGGGATGGAACTTATACATTCCATAGGAATAATTGCATTCCTGAAGAAGGAACAACAGTGCACATGCCAGTGCATGTCCATGCCACACAAAGCTGTCAGATAGAAAAGGTTGGTGTTTTCCCAGTGGCACTACACTTGAATGATAAGAAAAAGCACAGGCAGAAATTGAGCTATTTATAAAGGGAGGGCTAGACCCACAACAGCTAGTGACGCTCATTAGACAGTCTGATCATCTGGTTTAAGGAGAAACTGGCAGGAAGTATCAGGTTCTAAGTGCTCATAGGAGAAAGTAAAGAGAAAGAGAGGGGTGCTTTACAAATACTAACATACTTATGTAATATAAAAAGTTCTAATATAGTTGCTTTTTGAGTCGATCTTCTGACTCAAATGCCAACAGCGTGGCCAGTATCGAAGCTTTCACAAGACTCTGCAGCAGGAGCTTGCTGGACAAGTCTCTCAGGAATCCACCGTGGACTATTTTCATTTTCTGGGATAACATAAACTGATCCTCACCCCCATTCATGAGGACAGGATCTGGCCCTTGCCACTGACCAGTCAAGGGTAACTTGCAGAGCAGATAACTCTTCTGATTCTGAGATGGATTCCAACGACAATCTGAAACAGACTGCCCTTCACCATAAAATGTTAGAAAATTTAAAATAAATAATACAAGGTTCAAATATTTGCAGGACGTGCTATACTCCTGCTTTTTTGTTTTAGTAGGGTAATCCTTTCTAGTATGGTTGCCATGTTTCACAATATCTTGTCTTTGAGGATACTAGGCAGAGGGGCCTTAGATCTGAGCTACCAGGTTGCTTACTCTTATAGGGACAGTATAAAATGAAAACTGTCAAATAATAGCTTTACAAAACATTTATCCCACAGGCCTACTGCTTGTTATAAATGGGACAGGAGTACAGGTTAATAATAAATGTATCAATTATGTAGTACATTTTGAAAACAGTCTACTAATAATTTAAACTATGCAAATTAAAGAAATCTGTGTGAGACCTGGATGCTGGAGGTAATAGGAAGAGAGCCAGCTGGTGACTCTGAAGGAAGACTTTCCTGGGATTTCCTCTGGATGCTTCCCAGGAAGCACTAAGGGGCGGTTTCTTGCACAGGGTCTCTGGTGACTGGTTTGTACTGATACTGCAGGACACTCCTGGCATGAAACCTGCCTTCTGGCATGCCCATGCCCAGGAGGCCACTGTATGGCTCTCTGTGCTCCCAACTCCTTGGATCTTTTGAGAATAAGAAGTCAGTGTTGTCACATGGTCTGTCAGTCCTCGCTGGGTGTGGACCCTAACTCTGGGGTTCATCCATGTGGTTCCCATTTCACTGGATGCGCTGAGGACTTCCCACTCTCAGGGGATGCTCTTTCAGTGAAATGTGACAGTTATGCACAAGGCCTTCCTCTATGGGTTGTGGGAAGGAACAGAATGCATTGTGATGTTCCATCCTGTGCTGTTGGTATAAGCCATATTTTGAAAATATATGTTTGTTTTAACGTTTATTTCATTTTTATTGGAAGTCAAATACAAACATTTTCGGAGGGATAGAGATTTAGATCTTCTCTTCATTGATTGACCAGCACCCCCCAAGCTACTGCAGCAGATGATGCAGAACTGATCTGAAGCCAGGAGCCAAATGTTCTTCCAGTTTTCCCATGTGTTTTCAGGATCCCAAGGCTTTGAGCCTTCTTGAATGCTTTCCCAGGGCACAAACAGGGAGTTGAATGGAAAGCAGACATCCAGGATAGAAGCTGCATCATTATGGGATCTGGTCGTGTACAAGCTGAGGACTTAATCACACCAGGATACCACTCCAGGCACTAAGAGATTTCTGTTTTAAGATGAATATTTTCCTTGACAAAGTAGATTTACAGAGAGAAGGAGAAGCAGATGGAAATGCCTTCCATTAGCTGTCTCACTCCCCTGATGCCCACAACGGCCTGAGCTGAGCTGATCCAAAACCAGAAGCCAGGAGCTTCTTTCAGGTCTCCAAGTGGGTTCAGGCTCTCATGGCTTTGCACCATCCTCAGCTGCTATCGCAGGCCACAAGAAGGGATTTCGATGGAAAGTTGAGCATCTGGAATTTTATCTAGATCCAAAGGGGATCCAAGCCTTTGTAAGGCTAGGATTTAGCCACTAAGCTATTGTGTTGGACCTTGGGCCAGTTGTTGTTGTTGTTATTTTTCTGTAATTTGCATGTGCACTTTCTTTACCATGTGAACTTTCACACTCACTGAAACTCCTACACATATCTCTTTAAAAGATAGATTGGTATTGTGAAAAAGAAAAAGCAAACACAAACAAACAAAAAATAAGATTTATTGGGTTTCCCTCATTTAATACTATGCCTACTGATAGTGGTTGATAGCAATCTAATTCGTACCTGTGGCCCTGCCATAAATTATGGGTGCTGGTTTGAATGCTGGCTGTTCCAGTTCTGACCCAGCTGAGTGACAATGCACCTAAGAAAGCAGTATCAAATGGCCTAAGCACTTGGGCTCCTGCACTCACATGGGAGACCAGAAGAAGCTCCATGCTCTGGGCTTCAGTTTGGCCTAGTCCTGACTATCAAAGTCACTTGTGTTGTGAACGTATGCATGTAAGATCTCTGATTATGCCTTTCCAATCATCTTTATGAGAGGGTACACAAATATATAAGTGTATTTATACACAGTATGAATGTATATGTACATCATTCATATCAGCTTTGTATCATAAATATACAAATATACACATTCCAAAATTCAGAAGTGTTGGGAGGACATGGAAGAGATCCACTTTCTCTTAAGAAACCAATCAGAAGACAAACATTGGAGTTGATGGAGAGAGCACCTAACCTACTGTGACCATGACATCCTGCATATGCATCAGACATTCACTTTTTCACCCTTTCAATGCTCTCTTCTTATGTGTGGATGAAAGCAAGATAGAAGTGATCAGCCTGGTCACCAGTGTGCAGGTATATGTGGGTTCTCCTGAGGCAGTGACCTGAGGGAAGGCCATGTTGGACTTTTACTAGATGTTTGTTGATGATGATGACAGGATGGGCAGGACAGTAGGTGGAGGTATAGAGAAGCTTAAATAGTGTGTTGTAATGGGCCTGAGAGGAGTGTGTGGTCTCAGAGCTCCCACTGGAAGAACCCTAGGGGAGGGAAAATAGCTCCTATATGGGGAATAGGAGGATAGATGATTTGAGAGCAGCTGGAAGATTTGGGTGCTGGCATCAA
This sequence comes from Ochotona curzoniae, assembly GCF_017591425.1. Lineage (NCBI taxonomy): Eukaryota > Metazoa > Chordata > Mammalia > Lagomorpha > Ochotonidae > Ochotona > Ochotona curzoniae. The sequence continues at coordinate 12,145 of NW_024465182.1, read as the reverse complement.
GCCTCAGTGATACGGGATGGTGGGCAGCAAGGGATGTGTGTGCTAGTGAACAGCCATGACTGATTGGAGCTTGAGTGATTGGCACTGAAGCCCTGGGGACCTGAAAAAGACACATTCTGCAGCATCATTTCAGTGCCACCAAGACCACAGTGACACAGCACTGGGTGCCACTGTCCTTACCTGTGAGCAGGTTCCCCCCATACACGTCTCTTGCTTAACTGCAGCGTAACCTGCTGATCCAGCCCCAGGGACTCTGAGACAGCAAGCCCAGGTATCCAGAACGTTGTTGTCAACTGCCTCTTACTTTTGTAACAGTGCCACAAATCCTCCCCTCTGTCACCTTCTTCCTGACATCTGGCTCATTTTTCATCAATGGCTCTGAAAGAACTTGTTTTCTTTTTTCTGCTGATGATTTATTTATGAGTCCAGCACAATAGTGCAATTTACTTAGCCTCTACCTCTAAATGCCAGGATCCCATATGGGTGCTGATTTGTGTTTCAGCTGCTGCAGTTGCCACCCAGCTCCCTGCTTGGGGCCTGGCAAAGCAGTGCATGATGTCACAAAGCAATGGAGCGCTGCACTCATGTGGTAGATGAGGAAGAAACCCCTGGCTCCTGGCTTCAGCATCAGACCAGCCCAATTCTGGCTGTTGTAGCCATATGGGTAAATAATTGGTAGATGGAACAAGTTTCTCTCTATCTCACCTTTTACCTATAAATCAGGCTTTTCATCAAGTAAATAGTAAATATGTATTGCTTTATTATTTTATTTATTTATTTTAATTTTATTTTTAATTATTTTTTGCACATTCATTTATATTTATTGGAAATCCAGATACACAGAAAGGAGGAATGCCAGAGACAAATGTCTCCCATCCATTGACTTATTCCCCAAGTAGCCGCGATGGGTGGATCTCAGTTGATTCAAAGTCAGGAGTGTGGAGCTTCTTCTTGGTCTCTTAAGTGGATACAGGCTCCAAGGCTTTGGGTCATCATCAACTATTTTCCCAAGCCACCAAAAGAGAGCTGAATGGAAATCAGGGCTGCTTGGACACAAACTAAAACCTATAGAGATCCCAGTGTGCATAAGGAGAGGACTTTATTCCCTAGACTAATTCACTGAGTCTTCTACCTTATCTATTGAGATTTATTTTTAGGGTGAGGCTGATTTACAGAGAGAATAGAAACAAAGAAAAATATCTCTGCCTACTGGCTCGCTCTCCAACTGTTTGAAATGACTGGAATTGAGTAAAACGGAAACCAGAAGCCAGGAGATTCTTCCAAGTCTCACACATAGAAGCAGGGATTCAGTGACTTGGGCCATCCTCTGCTGCTTTCACAGACCACAGGCAGGAAGCTGTATTGCAAATGGAGCAGCTGTGAATTGGCACTCCTATAGGAGGCCAGTGTTGCGGATTGTGGCTTAACCTCTTGTGTTATAGTGTCATTCCTTGAATATATTTTCATGAGTGGGGTGTGTGTTAAGCTAAGCACTTGATATGCATGGAAGTAAAAACAAAAACAAACAAAGAAACAAAAAGATGAAAAAGAAAAAGAAAAAGGAAAAAGAATATAGCAAGGGGGTCAGATGTAAGCTTCCTAAGGAAGAGATTCATGTCTGGTACTGAAATATCTGGTCTGACTCCCTGCTCTGGCTTCTAATTCCAACCCTGGCAACTGCAGCACCTGTGAGGGGATGTCATAGTTCAGGTGACTGGGATCCAGAGAGCCAGGGTGAGTCCTTGATTGAGCACCTGACTCTCAGCTTCAGGCTGGCATGCTCCATGTGTTCTAGATCTTTTGGGTGATTACACAGCTAATGCAAATTTTCCGCTATCCTAACCTTAACACTAAGCACGTGAAATATCAAGCACCACCATCAAATTCCAGTCTTTTATTTTGCCTTAATATTGATTTAGTTTTATATGCAAAGTCAGTTATACAGAGGAAGAGAGAGAGAGATGTCTTCAGTTTTTTGATTCACTTCCCGAGGTGGCCTCAGTGACTGTAGCTGAGCCGATCTGAGCCAGGATTCAGAATCTCTTCTGGATCTCTCCTGTGTCTGCTGCCTCTCAAGGGTTTGCACTGTCCTAGATGGCTTTCCTGGGCCACAAGCATGGAGCTACATGGGAAAAAGGACCACCAACATTTGAACCAGAAGCTTTATGGAATCCTGGCCTATGCATACCAAGGTCTTCAGCATCTAGATTAGCGTGCCATGACCCGACTTCCAATCCTGAGTCACTATCATTAACTAGACAACTCTGCTTCGGACCTAACCCTATGGTGAACATATGAGATATTATTTTCAGTGTGAATTGATCTACTGCCTTAAAAAATCGAACTGAATTAGCACTAAAATAAAACAGGGTCCAGGTCTGTAACTTCTGACATACTGATCCAAGCTTCTTGCTAATGCACAGCATGGGCAGCATCAGGTGGTTGGCACAAGTCAATGGGCCCCTGCAACCCATGTGGGAAACCTAGATGAAGCCTGGTTTTTAATTTGGTCCTGGCCCAGCTCTGACTGTTCAAGTGTCTGAGGAGTGAACCAGCAAGTGGCAGAATTCTGGCATGTCTCTCCCTCTAACCAGTGGGTAATGTAGGATGTATCAGCCATTGCTGTGACTTTCTCCATTTGTTCTTTGGGTGTTAAGAGTGTATGTAAATATTAGAATAGTAAAATGCTTTGTTAGCATGATAATATATTCGAATGCTATAATACAATGTTTCTGTTGGGCAGTGTGAGATTCCTTTGTGCTGAAATAGCTGCTACTTTGCTAGATCAGGAGGCTCCTGGGCTTTTCAAGGATTCCAGTTTAGCTATAAACCTGTTCTTTGTTGCCTTGCAAATTTGTGAACCCAACTATAGGCAGGTGAGGGTGTAATTCTTGTCTGTTCCCATGAGCAAGAGGAAGACAAGGATGTGAGAATGGGATGAGCCATAAACATCCTGGGTATGGGAATGGAACAGGCTGCCTGCCCTTGACGGCCATGAAAATTAGCTTGTCTGAGGTTATTACTTTGGATGTATTTCCCATCCCAAAAGGGCCTATATGATCTTCTGTCTTGGGCGCATTCGTGGTCTGACCTGCATGCTTGGTTGGCCTATGGGTGCCAAGTATTATCTGACCCATTCACACTAGTGTAATAAACTCTCTTTGATGTTTGCATTACCAGGAAGACCTTTCTTGTTCTTTAGGGGTTGACTAGCTCACACCATGACATCTGGGGACTTTAGCCCACTCTCTAACATCTGAGGGCCCATGAGACTCTCCAACCCTTTTAGAGTGACCAAACAGTTGACTGGCATCAGAGTTAAGTATTCCTTGAGGGCTCAGGTTAGCCTCATGGGGAAGCAAGAATCTCCAAGGGGACTAGTGAGGCCCGAGGTACCCTACAGGACTTGATTACCCTGGAGGGGAGAGAGAGGTTCCAAGAACCTCCACAGGACTTGATCACCCTGGAGTGGAATGAGTGGTGCTCCAGGAAAGTGAGTGAAGCTTCGAGGGAGTGAGCAACTATCCAGTGAATAGGCTTCAGGGGAGCAACTGAGGCTTCAGTGATGAGGTTTCAGGGGAGGTCCAGTGACTGCATTGGGACTTGGCCATCCCAAGTAAGAAACATAAGAAAGACTTGCAGGGCAGGAGAAGGATTTCACCCTGGAGGAAGTCATTAAGCTCATTAATCATCCACAGTCCAAGTGCACACCATTTGAAGCACTCCCGATTGAGGATCCAGATCTTGAGAGTGGTGAGTGTGTGGAGGAGTGTGTGAGAAGGCACAGTTCAAGTGAGAGTTGCATTGTTGTGAAACATCGTGGGCTTGCTGTATTGCTGGTTCTAGTGTTCTGCATTTCTCTACCAGTTTTGATTAATTATATTAGGGAAAATGTGGGGCAGAGTTTAGTCAACCCCAAGCCTCTGCTCAGGAGCCATGTTTCAGATACAGAAGAGGGCTTGTACCATGGGTTTGGAAATCAAGAAGGGTAAATTGACCACTCTCTGCTCCGTAGAATGACCTAAGTTCATGGTCATCTGTCCCTGGGAGGAGTTATATCCCCAAGATCAGTCATAACCAGATTGGGGAGATAAGGACAGCTGGACGAGATGGCATATATTCTCCAATGACAGGATTTAGTAGGGGAACCTCCTAATTGGCTTAGATATTCCCCTTAACATTGCAGAATGTACAAGTCATGCCTACCTCAGTACTCTCAGGCCAAGAGGCTGGAGTAGGAAGAGATTGCTGCTCAAAAGCAACCAGTTGTCCAGCAAGACCCTGGATTTTATCCTTCCCTAATAGATTTAGATTTTAATGTCAGTCTATGGGGATGTGGGTGTGGGAGTGAGAATCCCCTCCCATATGTAGTCCCACTGCTTGCCCATGATGGCAATTCTTCCTCAGAATGGGCCCCTTGCAAACCCTTGCTCTTGGGGCTGGCTGCTGCAGAGGGCAACCACAAACTCCTCCTGATGCAGATGACTCCAGAAGCGGCTGTACCCACTCTGCCACCACTGGTAGAGAAGAGGAGTTTGAGACCGTGACTCCAGAAAAGGGAAGCCTGCGAGTGACCTGATTGTTTGGGTAATTATGTTTCACTGTTGCCTGTGTGCACCATTGGGCAAGAAAGCAGGCCAGAGATGGGGTAAACTTATCAGTACTGGCTCTTTTCCTCCAGTGACTTCTAAAACTAGAAAACTCAGAACACCGCACCCCCATTTCGAAAGACCTCACAGTGTTAACTGACCTTGTGGAATCTATTATGGACACCCACTGCCCTATCTGTGATGATTGCCAGAAGCTGCTCAAGACACTGTTCACCACTGAAGAGAGCGTATCCATTCTGAAGATAGCCCCCCACCACTAAAAAAGGCTAACAGAGAGAATAGCCGACCCACAGTCCTCCACAATATCATTGACAATGCCTTCCCCTTGACATGGCTGAATTGAGACTTTGTGGCTGGAAAAGGAAGGTAGGAAGAGTCTCTGAGCTTACTGCCAGACTCTAGTGACAGGACTCAGGCACTGGAGTGAGGACCCATGAATTTGGCCAAGGTAAAAGGTATCAGACAGGGAGGAAAATGAATGCGTGGCCACGTTCCTCAAATACCTATAATGACACTAGTAGGCAATGCATTCCCTTAGATCTTATGGCTGAAGAAAAGCAATTGGAGGTAATTATGACCTTAATACACCAGGCAGCCCCAGATGTCAGAAGAAAACCGTACAAGCAGGAATAGCTGGGAGGGATGAGTATTAGGGATGTAATGAAGATAGCGGAGACAATCTTCAATAGCAGAGAAAGCCTGGAAGAGAAGGCAGGAAGAATCAGAAAGGAAGATCATGAGTTCCAAAGGAGAGAAAAGAGAAAGTAGCAGAGGGGTAAGAGATGGACCCAGGCCTCCAAGATCCCAGGAGAATGGAGGGAGTCCCCACTGGAACAGGTCAATTTTAAACAGAGAAGAATGCTTTCACTCACGCAGCTTAGAACATTGGAGTAATGAATGCCCACTACTCAGAAGGAATCAGAGAGAGAGGGAGGAGGCAGAGGCACTGAACACAGCCCGAGTAATACTAGCGGGGGAAGATTAGGGAAGTCAGTGTGGGCTTGGCTCCAATCCGTGAATCTTTGTTAACATTCCATGCTCCTGGATAGGTAAAATCAACATCATTAAAATGTCTATACTACCAAAAGCAATGTACACTTTCAATGCAATGCCAATCAAATTGCCCCAAACATTCTTCACGGAACTAGACACAATGATTCAAAAATTCATCTGGAAACACAAAAAACCATGAATAGCTAGAATCATCCTAAAGAACAAGAAGTTAGCAGAGGGAATCACAGTTCCGGACCTCTGGACATGCTATAGAGCAGCCTGGTACTAGCACAAAGATAGAGAGGAAGATCAATGGAATAGAATAGAAGCACCAAAAGGGAACCCACACAGATACAGCCAATTAATCTTTGACAAAAAGACCAATGACAGTCCAAGCAAATGGGAAGGCCTCTTCAGTAAATGTTGTTGGGACAACTGGCTGATAGCCTGCACACACAAAAGGATAGACCCACATCTATCACCATACACTAAGATCCAATCTACATGCATAAAAGACCTAAAACTACATCCAGAAACCTTCAAACTCTTGGAAGAAAATGTTGGAAATACCCTGCAAGACCTAGGATTAGGTCCTGACTTTCTAAGAAGGACGCCAAAAGCAATAGCAGTTAAGAACAGAATAAACAAACGGGAACTCATCAAACTAAGCAGCTTCTGTACAGCAAGGGAAACCATCAGCAAAGTGAAAAAGCAACCCACAGAATGGGAGAAGATCTTCGCACACTATGTAGGAGATAGTGAGCTAATCTCCAGGATATACAAAGAACTCCAAAACAACCAAAAAACAAAACAAACAAGCCACTCAAGAAATGGGACCCGGGAAATGGGCAAACATTTCACAAAGGAACAAGCCCAAATGGCAAACAAACATATGAAAAAATGCTCCAGTTCCCTGGCAATAAGGGAAATCCAAATTAAGACATCCATGAGGTACCACCTAACACCAGTAAGATTGGCCCACATAAATAAGAACACCAATGACACTTGTTGGCGAGGATGTGGGGAAAAGGGAACCCTACTCCACTGCTGGTAGAGCTGCAGGTTGGTACAACATTTATGGAAATCAGTCTGGAGAACACTCAAACAACTCAAAATATGCATACCATATGACCCAGCAATAGCACTCCTAGGAATACACCCAAAACACTTGTTTCACGACAAACCAACATGCATGCCTATGTTCATAGCAGCACAATCAGTAATTGCAAAAACATGGAAGCAACCAAAATGCCCATCAGCAGAAGATTGGCTAAGAAAGCGTTGGTTCATCTACTCCATGGAATACTACTCAGCTATTAAAAAAAATCAAAATGCAGTTCTTTGTGGCTAAATGGGCCCAACTGGAAACTATAATGCTAAGGGAAATGAGTGAATCCCAAAAGGTTAGATACCACATGTTTGCCTTGATTTAACCTGTAATTTTGGTTTGGTTGGTTGTTACTTTTTGAACCTGTCATTGATACTGTCTCAACCCAGGTGTTTTGAAGAATTGAACTGGCATTATTTTTAACATATTGTTTACTCCATACTATGTCCATTAATTCCATAACATTGTATATTGATGCTGATGTTTTGTTGGGGCTTTTAACTGACCGGAACTTTACTCTGTTAGCTCTACCTTCAGACCAGAGAAGGTCTCCCCAAGAAGCCACTGAACTTATCTGGACAATAAGATGCTGGACTCTATTCTAGGTATATGCTTGCAATGAAGGAATGTCAACTGAACTTGAACTGTGGTTATGCAGCAAGATGGAGGAATCCACTATGGGGGGAGGGTTGTGGCAGGGGTGAGGGGAATCCCAGTGCCTAGAAAACTGTATCACATAATACAATGTTAATAACAATTAAAACAAATAAATAAATCTTAAAAAACAAACAAAAAAAAACCAATTTTTACCTAAAGACAATGGAAGTCATCCAAAAAATCAGCTCTCACTTCACTCTCAGTTTGACCTAAAAAAAAACCAAAATAATAATAATTTGCATTTTGTAACACATTGGTCACTCAGTACCATGTCAGTTAACTGCATGATGCTGTAAAATGTTGTTGATGTTATGTTGTGGTTTCTCATTGGAGGGGATGTTATTGTGTCAGCTCTACTTTCAGACAAGTGATGGTCTCTCCAGGAAACTATTGAATTCACAATGCATGTGATATGCTCACAGTAAAGGAATCATGACTGGATATGAACCTCTCTACTGCAAAAATCTGGAGGAATTCATCATGGATTGAGGGCAAGGGTAGGGTTGGGGAGATTCCCAGAGCCTATGAAACTGTGTCATGAAAAGAATATTTAAAAATTATAATAAAATTTTAAAAAATAGACAGAGGAAATAAGTCAATCAACCACTCCAGCTATGTGTTGGCACTGAAAATCTAGGCAAACACAAACTCTGAAGTGGACTATGTCAACCAGTGGAGTTGTCAGAGATCTCATCATGGGTGGAAATAGTGAGATGGGCAGCAATTAATAACTGCAGAATTCTGACTTGAGTCCTAACTCTCATTCTTAATGACCCTCAGGATCACCCCAAAAATCCCCTCAAAACAAACAAACAAAAAACTAGAGTAGACAGAGAACAGCAAGGAAAGCTTAGAAAGAGACAGGAAATGGTCAGTGGGGATGCACTTATAACTCACTGGGTAGGACACGAACATTAGTTACTACTCACTAGGGTGTTGAAGATTTCTCTGCACACCCCTCCTGAAACTCTTCACCTAAAGGGTTGACATATGTTTTGTTAGAGCTATAGAGTTAGACTACCTGAAAAACAGCTAGGTTCAGCAAAATCAGACTTCAACGCTATAAACCTCAAAACTTTAAAAGAAAATAAACGCGAGACATCTGATTAGTAATCTATAACCATTTTAAAGTGTATAGAAACAATTTATACATAAAGTAATAATTGAAATGTCAATGTAGAAGTTACAGGATGGGGTTCAGACTTGCATTCTTTCTCTCTCTCTCTCTTTCTTTTGAAATATTGGTTACTGAATATCATGCTAACTAATTCCATAACGTTCTAAAATGTTACTGCTGTTATGTCAAGCCTTTGGAATGATCAGAATGATACTCTGCCGCCTCTGCATTCAGACCAGAGATGGTCTCCCAAAAAAACCAATAAACTCATCTGGAGTATAAGACGCAGCACTTTGCATTTGGTACATGCTTGCAATGAAAGAATCTCAACTGAATTTGTACTGTGGTAATGCAACAAGGTGGAGAAATCTACCATTCGGGGTTAAGGTTTGGGTCAGTAATGCCAGTGCCTATAAAACTGTGTCACATAATGCAATATAATCAATCAAAAAATAAATAAATACACTAAAAGATGTGGTATAGATTGGGCTTTTTGAAATCTTTTCACACACATGGTGAATATAAATATATATTTATAGTTATACCTATATGAGTAAGAAAACTTTATTTTAAAGTCATTTCTCATTTTTAAATCATGAGTCATATACTTATATTCCTTCCTAAAAGCACAAGGGGTCCTCCAGCCACATATTCTATGGCCCTGATAAAAATTTAGCATTGTTATAATTTCTATGCTCATTGTGACATTTAATACATCTCTTGAATTCAATTTTTCACTTTAGCTGAATTCTTCTATGAGGTTTTGACAAGGCAAACACATTGAAATTTGTAACCTTCTCTAAGTTAAGATTTCATTTTTTTTTCATTTTAGAGAATTCTCTCTATGATTTATCTTATTCGAAAGGTACACATTCAAATATTAAATATAGGTATTTCCTCTTTGATTTCTCTCCTGCAATGTTCTCATTTATTCTGTTTCACTTTTTCACTTTTTCCTATCTGGCAATACAATTTCATTTCTTTCTCATTTTAATTTGTAAAGAATTGATTCATCAGGGTTAGCAAAAGTACCCATTCACTACAACACAGATCTGCCAATGTGATTTTAATAGAGAAAATAGATTTCACAACTCATGGGTGCAATCATAATGCTACAATTAATGGCTTAGAAGATGAAAATGAGATCAATACCACTGCCAGGAGGAATCCAAGTGAGAGGTATAACCTCACTCTCATAGAAAGTAACACATGCACAGTCTCCAGAATTCAAGGAAACAGGATCCACTAATTCCAAGGTTCAAAGGAATAGTCCTACCTCAGAGACCTGCCTCCAATAAAACAATTAACACATTGAAACTAGCCTTTCAGAAAGCAGTATACATGGAGAGCTGCTGAACACAAAAAATATGCATTAGTTCAGATGCTGAGATTTCAGAAAATAGCACAAATGTACACACTGACCACCATCACACGCATAGACACTGCCCACCAAAAACCAACCTACATGTGCTTCAGCTCAATTGAACAAAATGCACAACATGAATTTTGACTTTTCTGCTTCTACCTGGAGTTCAACTATTGAAAGCAAGTCTTCATTAGGTTCCAGAATGGTCCAGCAGGAATGCGGCATCCTGAAGTTGAAGCTTGACTTGAGCTTGACTCTTGCAGGTCTTATCATTCACTGAGTAGGACACAATGGTGTTGTGCATAGTGCAAAGATTTGAGTGCTTATATGCTCAGCTCCACCCAGACCAACAGGACCCAATGTTGAGGTGACCATGACTGATAGTCATGGCTCCTTCCTCCGCCCTGCACCATCAGTTCCTAGATAGACTGCTTTCATCACAGCATCATCAGATAGCCAGTACCACAAGGAACACTGCATGGTGGCATTTTCTGTAATAGCAGAGTGTCCCAGGAGGGGCAGCAATTTCTAAAAGCACTTGGGGAGAGCAGGAATAATAGACCAGAGCCCAGCTTTTGCCTTGTACTGAGAAACCTTCAACTTTGGCCTATGCCACAGGCCCCTTCACCCTGAGCACCTAACAAACTCCTCAGGGTGATAGCTCAGGGACCCTTGACCATTCAGGGACCATATCCACTAGCTGGAGAGAGCTCATAGGCCTCACACCTGGTGGGCTGCAAATAGCTCCACCCATCAGGTCACCAATCACACAGTTGCCCTTTGATCAATGTTCAGCACCGGTCCCAATGTGTTTAACTTGAGAGATGTCAAACCTCATTCACGCAGATGCTCAGCCTAAAACGGTGCCTACACTCACCCAGGCTTCACTCACCTCAAAGTAACAAAGGCACATACTCTTCAGTAGGGCTCATAAGCTTCCCATTTTAGACTCCAACACTGTTTTACCTGAGACCCCAAACCTTATCCACCTGTGAAGAAGCCCATCTCTCTTTAGTACAAACATAAAGAAGAGCAAGTTGGCATGCTTGTCACCATCCCCACCCCAAGCAGCCCAAAATTCCAGCACTCTATTAACTGCCAGTCTGCCCAACATTCTGGTTTCCATGACGATGCACCTCTCTTTGTTGAGACAGCAGATGTCCAGAGCTGAAGGAAATCAGTGAGCATAGAGCCTGTCTCTTGATCACTATGCTGCAGGTGCCACAGCCCATGGCTGGGTTCCTGGTTATTGGGCCTGGCTCACAGCAAGGCCCTGCCTCTTCCTTCTCTCAGAATTCTGGCCTGATGACAGACTCAGAAGAATTAAATTGGGATGCTGGAATCACGTGTGTTGAGGTTCCTGCCAAAGCAAGCCTGGAAAAGCCTAGGTTCAACATTGGGAAATCTGGAGGTGAGAGCCTGAGGCACATTGCTATGTTGGTGAAGTTGGCATGGGTGGTGAAGGACAGATTTTAACACTGGTAATGTAGAAAACTGCATCTAAATGAGGGACATGAATGTTCCTCTGTGGTGACTGTGATTGCACAGCAACCTCTCGTGTCTTCTAACATCCCAAAATGCCTTCCAAGAAATTTCCATGTAGTTCTCCAAAGAATAGTTGTTAAATATTGGCAAGTCACAGATGACACACTATCAAATAGTGAAATGGAAATATAGCATGCAGATTATATGGACCTATGCAACATCAGCCTTTTTAGCCTATGTGTTTCCCCATCTTGTCCCACCTCTTCAGGGATGAATATGGACAAGGAGATCGGTATTTGTGTTCTGGCTATGCAGACCTCTCTCCTATACTCGATCGTCCCAGCCCATCCTGCTGCTGAGGGCTTTGCCTTGCAGGTCTCCTAGCTGTATCCTCTGGAAGTGAAGATTTTGCTTTAATCTACCTCTGAGAGCCCACTCAACTGGCTTTTTATGATAGCTAGCCTTCAGAGCTCCTGGACAATATTGATGCTTTTGAGAATAGAGGCCTAGCAAAGAAAGAAAGAGCCAGGAGGGATAAGTAGCGACTGAAAAGCATTCTTGGGATCAGACTCAGAAATATTTGATTAACACCATTCATTATCTGGAAAACAGTGCCTGTCAGAGGCTGCTGACATGAGATCCTAGAACTGCAACAGTGGTATTAAGCAGACAAAACGTGGAAAATGTATGAACATTTGACAATAACCATGGAATAGCTAAATCAAAAATGGAAGTACAACCAAGTTTGTACATAAATGGTTTGTTTATGTTTTTGAAGTCAGAGTAAGAGAGATAAAGAGAGAGAGAGA